>NC_022009.1:115294808-115334154 GCF_000317375.1 Microtus ochrogaster
ACACACACACACACACACACACACACACACACACACTTTAAAAGGGAACTCCCTGAAACAAAGCTGTTTGTTGACCAGTTCTGTGGTGAGCCTATACTGCTTTTTTGACATAGAAAAAGATGCCTTTTTTTAAAAAGCAAGTACTAGCCTTGAACATACTTGTTAATTCAGCCATTCAGCTGGTCCAATGGGAAAATACTGAGGAAATGGACACACACCTACTGAATGACCACTGCGGATGGAGAACAGCTGATGGGACAGAATGGCTAAGAATAGAACTGATTGTGGTTTTTGGATGTCCTGCCTAGGTGGGACTGTTAATTTCTCCCCTCTGTTGGCAATGTTATGGTATTTTTCTAATCCCAAGGAAGCTAGATCGTAGGAAGGAGGATTTTAGGTTAGATCCAGCTAGACTAATTTGAGTCCTGTGTCCTAGGGGTGTGGTATCTTCAGCAATAGGGGCTTACCTTCAACCTCTGAGAGGCAACCAAGGGCAACAGCCACAGTCTCTATCGTTCGGGAGTCACTTGAACTACCTTGACCAGACTTTCTAAAGGAGTTTCTTTGTTAGTCTATGTTTCCTGTGGGGAGCCTTGTCAGAGCTAGGGGCCCAGACAGTAGAAGAAGGGAGAAAGTACAAATAACACCAAAGTAGTTTGAAAAAGCCTCAAGGAATCTCATTAATTTATATTTTCCTAAAATCGATCACATGTACGCTTTTGTATATACTTACTCTAAACCAGTTCTATTCTTAGCCATTCTGTCCCATCAGCTGTTCTCCATCCGCAGTGGTCATTCAGTAGGTGTGTGTCTATTTCCTCAGTATTTTCCCATTGGACCAGCTGAATGGCTGAATTAACAAGTATGTTCAAGGCTAGTACTTGCTTTAAAAAAAGGCATCTTTTTCTATGTCAAGAAAGCTGTACAGGCTCACCACAGAACTGATCAACAAATAGCTTTGTCTCAGGGGGTTTCCTTCTAAAGATTCAGTTGCAATTATTGGAATGTATCACTATTCCTTTTTTCCTCCCAAAGGAAAAATGAAAACGGTCCAAGGAAATGGGTGAAATATTAAATTGAATGTGATTTTTTTTCTATTCCAATTTTAAATGTGCTCAAGGAAAATTAAATGTTGCTGCTCGCAGTTCCAAGTTTCCATTGTGCTGCAGTTCTAAATAATAAAAATGAAATATATTTTCATAACCCAGTGGTGTGTCAGAGCTGCGGTTGGCTAGACCACATAGGAGGGAGCCTTGTTTTGGCTACACTTTGCTGTGGATGTGTTCTCTATTTATAGGCCCAATTGTGAATTCTTCTGGGGAATTGGTATGTGGTGTGGTCTTGTTTCTGTCAAAGGATTTATAGAAAATTACAAAAGGAACTCGTCGTATAGAGTGTGCTGATCAATATGTAATAATAGGGCTGGATCAATGAGTTCTAATTTTCTTGGTGTGCAAAATGTCAACTTATGAATATATTGGCAGATTTTGAAAAGTTTCTAAGTAGAAGAAATGTCAAATCCAAGAGAGATTTATTACTTATTTTATTCATGAGCATCCCATTTCATGACAGATAAAGTTCATAGTCAATAGCATCATCATTTCTGCAAGGGTGCGACATGGTCCAGATGTTTCTCTTCCAAGAACAGAAGTTTCGATTACCCTTCCCACAGTCGGGCATTTCATCCATTTTCAGAGTCAAAGGTAAACGTTTCTGACACAGTGACAATCAGTGATGTAACAGGATGCCATTAGATGCAAAGAAAGCCAAGTTACTCATAATTTTAGAGTTCAAATGTAAACATTACATGTAAAACACTGCCAGGCAGTCTAAGTCCAAAATGCTGAAGCTTGTGCTCTGGGTCTGCTGTTTACCGCCTCAAGCACAATTTGGTTCCTAGAAACTTGATTGGGGCAACAAGAGAATAAGAAAAGGACAGACACACAGGGGGACATACAGAAAATCTGGGATCGGGTGGGTCACACTCCCTTTGAAGGGATGGTACCCAGCTATGCGACAATCAGGAGCCTCAGCATGTTTACTGCACACGGCGCGAGGAGAAGCTAGTTATCTTCAGGGTTCTCTGTGGGGAGCATCCTCAGGCTGCACCCTCTCATCCAGGAGGAGGAAGCTGCGGTTGCTGGTCTCTGCCAACATCTGCACACGGACCAGAGGCAAGCTTTGCCTGATCCCATGTCTTTGAGGCATCCTTGTCAATAACACACATTCACTCAGGGCTTCCTCTGCTTCCCATGTGTCTATCTCTGTGTGGAGATGGTTTGATCTGAGATTTCATACTTCTGTGTAAGTGCACACATCTTTCCTTCCTTCATCCTCCCTTTCTTTTCTCATTCCTTATTTCCCTTTCTACTTCTCAACTTCTTTCCTCTTGAAAAGTTTGATGTGCCTATAAAATTAATTTGTACTTATTCTGGTAAATTTAATAAAAAAATTTAAAAGTGGAAGATAAAAACTGGTTTCTCAACAATGAGGGCCCTAAGAGAGACATACATAGATCTAATCTATATGGGAAGTAGAAAAAGACAAGATCTCCTGAGTAAATTGGGAACACGGAGACCATGAGAGAGGGTTGAAGGGGAGGGGAGAGAAAGGGAAGGGAACAGAGAAAAATTAATAGCTCAATAAAATCAATTAAAAAACTGGTTTCTCCAAAAATCAGTCATCATAATTTTTTTTTGTCTACTCTCCTCCAATCTTACCTTCAATAAGCATTTTGCTTTTACAAAGTTTGTTAGTAATCTACATTCAATATTTCCTTTAATTTTTACATACTGGATGGAAAGGATCTTGTAATCTCATTACAGGCTTTCAAAATTGTTACTTAAATAATTTGTCTCCATGAATGGCATTTGTTGGAGGTTTGGATAGGCTATGCCTGTTCTGCACATATTCTTTTCTCTTTATAGTTTTACTCTTTCCTTCAGACCCTGTACCCTCCACCCTCTGACGTTCACGTCACTCCCTGGTATCTTAAGCATATTTTCTAACCCTGTGCTCATTGTAATCACTGCCCTTTTGCCCTTCTCTTGAAAAGAATGTCCCATTATGTTTTAAGTCAGTCCATTTGGACATTACCTCCATTAGTCTACAGCTTGTACTGGGAAAGAGTGGCACTGTTTGCCTGCTGGCTACTGGCTTGTCATGACTTCTTGGTGTGACTTCTGAAGACTGCTCTCTCTCTGGTACCTGCTTGTGGTGTCTCCTGGGGCTTCGTCATCTTTGCCCCTCGTAATAATTTCATCCTCTCCTCTCCTCCATTGATGGTTTCCAGGTGACTGTTCCTTTTGGTACAAACAGGAGACCCAAGTTTCCGTAGACCATGATCACTTAGATGCTTCTCGAAATCTTCATTCTTTATATCTCAGTGTGATTCTTCCACGGCTGTGCCTTCCTGTCGCATTCTTGCTTTCGGCATCTTCTTTGACAAATCAGAATTGTGGAAATGTTCTTTACTATCTTATCTCACTCACTGTGTCCCTTCTGCTCCGAAAGAGCATCTCCTCCCCACAGATGCTTCAACACAGTGCTCTAGTGTTTCCGGCTGAGTGTGCTGGGTCCCTCATACCCCTTTTCTCCTTCTCACAAGGTCCCAGTGGTATTCTGACATTTCCCAGATATCACAAAGTCTCAAGACTTTAATATATATCAACCCATGCTAACTCTCTTGACATTTTGCACCGTGCACAGCCTTTCTTATTCAGGGCACTTCCAATCACGTATACTCACATATCATCATGTATGTTTTGTCATGTACCTTTCTCTCGGCAGTAGATTATAGCCCTCCATAAGGTAGAACTGGCATGAACACAGTGTGTCTGTGTCTCATTATTTTTGATGTTCCTTTTACCTATGGCATGAGTGATATTTAAGTGGTAAATGTAGGGGTCTCAGGTTTGGTAACATTTAATGTTTTATTCAGTCAACTTAAAAATATTTCTGCTTTGCTGCGTATTTGTGGTGCAGGAAGATATATCCCAAATCTTCTTTTGAATTTCGCATTCATTTCTAAGGATAGAAACAATTCTCAGAAGTAGAATTTACTGGGACAAAGAACACGCACATTTTAATGATTCCCAATATGTGTATTGCTTAACTATGTATCAGAATGTTTGATATTTTTAATATTCCACTCAAATTTTAATAAAACTTTGATTTAAAAACAATATTGTGGTGAAGTCAAAGTTTTTATTTTCTAGTTTTACAGCTTGCTGTATCATTTCTGAATTGGATGATGTTCTGCTTCTATTTGTGAACTGACATAGCAACACGCTGAAGCTGGTCATATTAAATTACTCTCAATCTCCTGGTGCTATTGAAGATACGGAAGGCAACACTCAATATAAGCCACATAGGCAACATATAAAAGCTTGCTTTTTTTTCTTTCTTTTCTTTTGTGTCACAGCCTAACAAATTCCTTATGGACTTTGATTATTAAGACACAGCGCAAGGCCTACCTTTTTAACCTTCTCTTCTGAATAGACTATTGATTCCACTTAAACTGCTTTTTAAAAATTCAATATGCGCATCTGGGGAGTTTGCTACCCTGGTGCTTTACAGGAAGGTTGTGAAGATTAACACATTTATAGAGCATATGTGCTTCTTGGATGAAAGGCCTGCTCTAAAATACAAGCCTGGTATTGTTATTTAAAAGCAAACTTTGGGGAAAGAAAAAAGGTCTCCATAGTAACTTTTGATTAAAAGTTATATATGCTGGTACTTTCCCCCCACCCCCCACAAAGGCTATCTTCCAAGGAAGTCTTGAAAATTGTATGCCTTGCCATCTGCTAGCATGATGTGGCATAAAGGAGTAATACAGAGTCATTTCTGTCCATCTATTTCAAGATAGTGTGGTCCAGATTTGGCTCCTGCCTATCTTAGTGACTCTGAATTTATTGTTATACTGTACTTACATTTTAAACCATTATCTATTTTAATTGCTCAATTGGATCTGAATAATTTTTTGGCAGATCTTCTATTTATATTCTCTTCTCTCTCTTCCCCCTTTCGCTCACTCTCCCAGTCTTCCACCCCTCAGTCTCACAGAGGAGATCCCATATGAGCAGGGATGCATGGGGTTTTGGTAGCTATGGTAACCGCATCATAAACCGTGATGGATGGCAGGTGCTTTAAGCACTTCAACTATTAGAACCTTATGGGCACTCGATGTGTTCAGCCAAGAATGACATTTGCCCGCAGGGATCATAAAACAAAAAGAACCTTTACTCTTGATTTGGCAGTGAGGAGATAACGGACATGGGCTAATGAGGATGTAATGAAACTGGATGAGGATTACTCAAATAAACACTGCTAAAAGGGAGTGAGAGTGGGCTGAAGCCGAAGGCTTAGCCTAAATGGTGAAGCAGTGTGAACGCTCACTATACCATAGGTACATCTGATAACAAATACTCGGTTTTCAATTGCTGTCTTTAAGTCTAGGCATCCCGAGTTGTGGATGGTTCACAAAAGAAACATTAGGACTTCTGAAAATTATGTTCATTTGAAAGTTGGAGAGAAAGACACACTTCTGTTTTTACATGACTTGGGAGTGTGAAGGAGGGGCTAACAGGCAGCCTGCCAGATAACAGAACAAAGGCTCAGAGTCAGTAAACCGAGTGGTTGGTAGGATGTTTTAAGAGATGAACTGATGGTCACACAGGAATGAAAGCATATTAGAAAGACGTTAACTGTAGGATGGGAACTTAGCCAGGGATTTGTAGCAGAATATGTTTCAGAGATTAAAATTCTGAGTACTGCTTAATAGTTCAAAGAACTCAGAACCAAGCGGGCTCGGGTAGAATAGCAAACAATGCATGGCCAGTTCTGAAGGGTTGTAAGAACACAGGATCAAAGGGAATGCAGAAAAAGAAAAATTAACTGTGGCTTTCTGGGTCATGTTTTTGTTTCTTAAACTTCTGGTCAGTTGTTCCAAGACTGAAAGAAATCAACTAAAACCGAGTAGAGGGATTTATATCAGTGATGAAGATATCTCCAGGCAATGGATTCGAGGAAGAATTAGAAAAGTCTTATTGGGGGAGGGTTTTAAATTGTCATTTTAAAGAGTCTTAAAAAAAATTAATGATGATTTTGTTTTCATTAGAGAGAGGTAATGGTTTTAGCCACAGTGGGCTTCGTACCACCAGCATTAGCTTCCATGGAGTTTACAACACGCTCCATTTCTAATTGATAAAATGTAACATTCTGATATGTGATTTCATGGGTGGCTGTAGATGACAATCAGATACTACCAAGGGTTTTGGGTGTTTTCACCATAAAGAAATAGTAAACATCCCTGAGAAGTATGTTTTGCTTGGTTTAAGCATTGTATCATGTTCAAATTTATTAACACAGCAGATGGCTTGCCAATAATACGTGCATATTTGTATTTTCATGGATCAGTTAAAAATAATGTAAAAAGTCCTCAAGCCCCTCACAATATTGTTAATTCTGTGCAGTCTTCTCATTAACATTGCTGAGGACTAGCAAATCCGTTCCATTTGCTCTAACATTTACTCAAAATTCCACGTTTCTGTGGTTTCAGGGGCCCCACCATTGAGACAGATCCCTTCAAATATTCTTATTTCATGCCCATGATGGAGCTTTCCTTTTCCTTCTCTTGCTTTCAGGCACAGTTTTTCTTCTGGATTTGAGATGCCCATGGAAGATAGACATCGACTCTTCAAGCTATGCCATAAGGTAAATGATCAAAACAGTTTTGCTGACCATTCAAAGAATCTGAATATAAAACACTGTGGAGTTGCGGCCCAAGAGGCTGAGCTTTAACGATCTTTACAGGTAATTGTGAGGAATACTGCCCACCAGACCTCTGAAGGATAACTGCTGTTTTTTGTTGTTTTTGTCTTTTTTGATTCTTATTTTTTCAGTTCTGAAAATTTGATACCCAGGGAACTCTCTTAACACAGGACACTATCCTGGGTTTTTCTTTCTATTTAGTAGGGGTTTGGGGAGCTGATTCTCAGACAAGGGGGCTCAGGAAGTTTCTCTTAGAAGAGAGTGTTAGGGTGATAGGAAATAATTATAAGTTGTATTTATAAAGGAAACTCTTCTAATGATAATTATGCTCGTGCTTCCCCAATTTGCTCCTAAAAATGAATTATTTATGGAAACTCCTCTCTCTAAGATAGCCCAACACTCTGGGTATATACCCTCTACCTATGATTTTTTATGTTTTTAAAGTATGCCTGACATTCCAATGGTTATCATATAAAGAAGGATTTGCAGAGTACTAAGCTTTTATTTGCTTATATTTTGTTCACTTCAAGAATTAAATAGGAAACTGCCCTAATTAACCCCGCCATAAGGCTGGCGAATACACAGAGTTACAGCGTCTTCTCTTTGGAAAATACAAGGTCAAAGTAATGTATTTATAAATAAATTTCAACTTATGAGAGTTAGAATTTCACATCGCAGTGCTCAAGCAAACTGGGGAAGCACTTGGTTGCCATGGATAGTCAAAAAGATTCTATTATTGAACTTGCTCAGGGGACAGGCAACGTTTCATTGTTTGTTATTTCCAGAAGTCAGAGACTCAAGGGAGTTATCATTCTACATTAAATCAAAAACCTCTAAACACCTTCATCGTAATGAAAAAATCTTTCACAATGGACAGTTTGAAAGATGTAGAAGTTATTCTCTGTCGCTGACTGAGATTTTATGGGAAAGCTGGCTCTAAGTACTTCCTTGTAAGCTTTCCAATAAATCAGCACTATTGAAAACATTTAAAAGTGTCAGTATGGCATGGAAATTATTGCCATAGAGTTATGACTTTTCCCCTTTCTATTGCTTCAAGAACAGTACAATATTAGCAGCACCTGCCACTCCTACAAACCCTATAGTAGACGTGAATAGCATCACATATTGGAAAACATGATAACCGTGCATTTGTAAGATATTCTTATCGAATGGAATGCATTAACACTTCCGAGCTGCACTGGGGTTTAGAGTAAATCACTGAAAATCACATTCTGTGAGATTTAAGAGTCGCAGACTCTTAAGACTTAAAGGGAAACTACTCTAGGCTCTTTATAGTTTTCAGGTTTGCTAATACTGGAAATGTGATTCTAACAAGTCTTTATTAAGCAAAATAAAGAATACTTGCTACTTTTCCAGAGGGGAACTTAACTTACAGAAAGATAGTGTTATGTAAAGATTTAAACTTGCTTGAACATTGCATTCCAACAAAGAAACTGACTATACACACACACACACACACACACACACACACACACACACACACACACACACACACTCACACAGACACACATGCGAAATTCAAAAGACATATTGGTGTAGGATCATTTATTTCATTTGGTTCATGAATTAATTCTGGAGGAAACAAGGTATGGAAGTAAAATATAGATCGACTCACGGATTGCTATTGTGCTAAGTCTTTGAAATATCGGGAATGTCGAAATCTCAGGCAACTCCATTTCCTCCAGGAAAGCTGCTTGCATAGTCCTGGAGTGTTTTAATTGTGTGCGTACTTCGAAGCTGAGACCCCCAGAGGAACTTCCTACATAGTCATTAACTTAGGGAGTTGGCAGGAAATTCAGACCGTGAGGTCTAAATTCTTAATTTTACACATGAGGAAACCTTAACCACGTCTTGATGAAGGTTTAGGGTGGAAAGGGCTTACTTTATGGGGAAAATACCTATGGTTGTATTTGGCCTCACCGAAAATGACTTACAAATTTTGGCCTGTTGCTGGGAAGATGAAGTTTACTTTGGGAAAAAACAAAATTTAGAATTTAAGAGTGGAATATACACAGGTTTGGTAGGTTTGTTTCAGATACTCGCACAAGCGAGCTGCTCAGTTTGGTTTCTGTTGATTCTATGCTATCCTGTTCACATACTGTTCCGCTCACAGGTCTTTCTCCAAGACTCGCTCTTTCCTCCCTTTCCCATAGTTCCGTGGGATAAACGTATGGAGTAAGGGCCCCGAAGTGGAAGATTCGACTGGCTGTGTTTGTCCAAATTTTGTCTTACAAATAAGTCCTATTTCATCACCGGGGTCTAGAAAGTGACTTCTTTGCTCTCCTATTGAGGAGGGATGTTAATTAATGATAGATGTAGCTACCCTACTCCTGTGCCATCCCGAAAAGTTTACACCGCAGCCGGTAGTGTGATGTCTTAACCTTAATGCGCATGCCTCCAGTTCCCTTTTAAAGAGGGTTCTCCAGAGCGAAAGCAGGCATGTCACCTCTCCCAAACCTGAACTTTGCATCCCTTTCACTGTTGAAACAGAGAGGAACCAGTCCAGGCAGTGCTCAGGTGGTCCTTTCTCCCCCTCCCTTGCCCCGTGGCAAGCGGATTGCATTTCTGCTCCTTTGCTTCTCTGTTCTCACTGTACAGTATCAAGGGCGGATCCAGAAATTCTCTTCTCCAGCCTTTTCCTATAAAAACCAGGCATCCCTGGAACTGACTAGCCCTTGCATTCCAGGTTGCGTCAGTTTCCTAAAGAGACAAGCTTTATCATTTATCATTTGAAGAGATGCTGAGATGCTCGTCCATAGGAACACGTTCCTTTTCCAGAATGCTGGCCCCAGTACCCAAGTATCTTCACATCCTGGGCGATGCCAAAGGCCAATGGAGCAGTCCTGCTTCACTCTCATCTTTTCTGGACTTTGAATTTTAGCCCCAAGTGGTACATCTCCTTCCCATTTAGTTATTCCAGGTACCAGTGTTAACGTTATATTCTGACAGTAATTCCTGTGGTGATCTATGTCTTTTCAGTTCAGCCACGAGAGGAGGGGAGAAATCAGCAGGAAGGCTGAGAGAATTACAAAGGAGATTTTTGTTGATATTCTCTGTCCCGTTTTCCCGTGGATTTGGATAATCCAGTACACAACAAAGAGAAGGAGCAGTAGCATAAAACAATTGCAAAGGTTTGATGATCTCGGTGCTTAATACCAGTCATCGATCAAGCAGTTTAGAAATCATCAGGAGAAATGAATAATTTTTTATTGGATTTCGTGGGCCATCTGTGAATGATGAAAATAGATATGTTTAGGTATTCAAGGAGCAAAAGCCTCAACAGAAGACTCAATGGAAGAATAGTTTTCTGAGCAGAAAAATGTCTGTCATAAGCCTTAGACAGCGTGCAGAGCAATAGTAGAGGGGACCCAGGATTGCCTGGGATAAGATGCCTGTTTAAGGAGAGAACAATACCAGTGTGACTCCACCTACAGGAAGTGGGAGACAACTGGAAACCGATTGGGGGGTCACATCCTGTAGGACCTGATGAGCTACAATGTCGGGTGTAGAATTAGTCCCTAATTCTAAATGAAATGGAACACTACGGAGGCTTTCAAATAGGGTTGACATTGCCAAATTTAGTGTCTCACGATCAAATGAGATCCAGGCAGATTGTGCACAGGTGAAACACCTTTGCTGCTCTAAGAGAAGATAAGTAGCTGGGCTGCGTTTCCAAAGATCCTTACATTTCTTTCGCTGACGAGTTAGCTCATATTTTCTGCCATCTCATGTCATTGTACCCCATAATGGAGACAGGTATTTGAAAATTCCTTCTGTGAAGCACTTGACTGCTCTGTTCAAGGCTGAGATTGCCCCTCAGCGTTCAAAACAAAACAACCTAACAACAGAGCTGGACTGAACCAAGAAATGCTGCCCTTAAAAAAAAAAATACTTGTTCTAGAACTTACTTTGTAGATTAGTATAAATTTAGTGGCTCAACAATAACACTGTTTTCCTCGTTTAGGAATGTCTGACACAGGCCTTGCTGGGTGTCCAGGGTGTAAGCAGGACACTTTGCTCCATTTTTAGGAGCCTTGGAAATACTCTTTTCCTTGGCTGTTTCCAGCTTTTAGAGGCCATCTGGCTTCCTCGGCCCCTGGTCTCCTTACCCTGCCTGTGTGTTTTCCTGACCATTCTTCAGCCTTGGTTTGATCTCCCTTTTACTCCTTACTGGTAAATGCTCTCTGCTTTTTAACATATGTGTCTGATTAGACTGAGCCCACTCAGGAGGCCAGAATTCCCTTGAGTATCCTGCTCCATCTCAGGGTCTTTGATTTCATCACACTGGGAAAATCCCATTTCCCATGTGAGCTACATAGCCACAAGTTTTTGAAGATTAACATGGCCAACTTAGGTGGAAGTATACTAACTACTCCATCTGCCAACCAACGCTTTCCACAAAGGCTTTCACGTGCTACTGGGGCGCTGGTTTAAATCTGGCACGCTGGCGATTTTTCAATGAGGTTTTCTCTTCTCTCTGTGAGATCAACAAAATATTTCATCCTTTTCTGAAACCTTTACCAGGACTGTTAGGCCTTAAATGTGTACAGGAGCTTTTATATTACCCATAAATTGTTTTTCTTTCAATTGTTTCCTCTCCTCAAGTATTCCTTCCTTTTATTATTGCATTATCTTTATGTCAAAGCATTTCTCAAGTTGACATTTTCTTTCTGAGGCTTTTGCCTCCATCGGGCCGGCTTTTTATTGCTTCATGGGAGAGGGTCATCACGGGAGTTGGTTTTATTTTCTTCCTGATTACATGCTCTCTGACATGAACAATGGTCTAATCTCTAAAAAGCACAGGTGTTTCATATTTTATTTATTAGAAAGAGGTGGTCGTCAAAGACAATTAAAAGTTTATTGGTGTTGTTGGTTTACTTTCCGATAGAAAACTGGATAATTCTATGTTCTTCTGGTTTAAACAAACACACTAGCACACAACTCAGTGGGTGAGTGCGTGACCCTAATGCAGGAGGCCCACGGTATGATTTCCCAATGCCACAAAAAAAGCAAACAGCGCCCATAATTGCTATATACATAGCTATGTTTTCTTAAACATACACATTCAAGTGTCTTATGAATTTACCACTTGCGTTTTCTAGCCATTGTCTTTAAATCCAACAGTTAACTTTTGTAAGATAATCTGCCAAACATTCAGACTTCTCTTGAACCTTCAGGTGCAGAGAGAAGGTGCTTGCAATGAGCAATGTCTAGAGTTCACAATACCGCTGCTATCCGTTTCCAAAGACCACGTTCACTGCTGGCAGTGTTGCTATTAACTCCTGCACATGGGCAAGTGGATTTGGAGGGGGAACTCTTTAAGCAAGATTTTAACTTGAGGATTACATGACAGCCCATTTGTATGTCTATTCTACTTAGCAGGGAGAACCAAAAAAAAAAAAACAAAAAACAAAAAAAAAACTCTTTACAGGTTTGTCATTTAATTTGCTTTGTCCCCACATTCTTGTAAATGTTATGGCTGTTCTTTGACAACTCTCTAATTTTTCAAATAGAATGAGTGTTCATGGGAGGATTTCAATTTCCAGCTCTTGGCTTTTTTTCCCCCTCCTCTTTAAATATGCAGCTTAAATTGTAGAAATGCCAGTTTGAACTTCAGCTACTCAAATTCAAATATCAACGAAAGTCTCCTTAAGTCCCGTGATATTTCATCTGCGCTCAGTTCCCCACGTTCTTAATGGAACCTTTAGGGAACTCTGCCCTCCCACACTTCAGCTAGAGGGATCAGAGAGTCTAACATCTAGAATATTCTGAAGAATACATTTTTCAGATTTTTTTCCTTTGTTTCCGAGTTTAAATTATAGTTTAGCTCCCTTGCAGACTTGGAATTCATTTTGAATCTTCATAGACGGAATGTATGACTTGGAAAGGTTGGTAATGAACATGAAGACCGACATCCCCTTTGGGTGAGGCTGCAGGGGAGCAAGGTGATGAAACTGAAAATCTGTTTTTTTAAGTCTGTGAATTAAAACACATGAATCTTTTCAGAAGTATATTTTAATATAGACTGATCCAATTTAGGAAAAATATTCAAGACTTTAAAATGGTTAGGTGGGTAAATTTGAAATGATGCTACTTCGCAGCTTGTGAAAATATTCGGGTCAAGTTACAGCAATTTGAAAATATTGTATTTGCAGACAAATGGCACACATATATCACGAGCCTAAAATTGGTTTCTAAAACAATCTCAACACTACATGCAGAGTCAAGACATTCTAAGGATGTGCTCGGGGGAGTGCAAACCGTCATTTCATGGGAAAATAAAGAACTCAGAGCTAAGAAAATTGATGTTATGCTAGAACGTTCCCTATCTAAAATATGTATACAAACTGTGAAGGAGAAAAGAAAGCCACATACACACACGACTTTAGAATCCTGTATTAGATACAGTGGTTGAGAATATCATAGGTGTAGGTGCATATTTTAATTCTTTTATTAAAAATGTGTGATAATTACTTCTCAAATACTTCACTATTGCTTGGATGAGAGATTGTAGCTCGAAGTAGAATATTTGAAGTCGAGCACAATGTGACCTGTGCATTCCAGCCACTTAGCTGAAGTGAAAAATTACACACTAAAAAAAATTAGTGAAGTTAGAGTGTTTACTGTCGTATAAAAAGGCAAGTCCAAATCTTATAGTCCGTCAGAGGACAAATGGATACGTTCATTGGAGAACTGGAAAGTAAGATGGCCCTTGTAGGCCACACACGAATCTGGACATTTTGAGGGAACACACAGGGACAGTATGGAGGGAGGCACAGGATAGCATACAGTTCAGAACAATGTATGGTGCTGTCCCAAACTAATGTTCCTTATGCTGCATCTGTCTAAAGATACAATTTTTAATATTTAAGAAACGTTGGCTTCTTTCTGAGTAAGTTTTCTTCCTTTCAAAATAAGAATATTTTATATATATAAAAGTACAGGTTTTCCGGTTTTGCTTGAGACATTCATGCCCATATTGGTGCAGGGCAACCAGCAGCTACAATGATTACCTAGGTGCTCCTCTTCTCAGAATGAGTCCTACCCCTAAACCTCCTAAACCTAATCCTGCATATTCATCTGCATGTCTGTTCTTGGCTGGTGTCTGAGATTTCAGTTGTTGACTCAGAGTGAAGCATTGCTGTAGGAATTCCTACCGCCAGTAACCTTTAAGTTACCCGCCCACTTGGGTGTGGCCTCTTGTACTATATATGCTGATGTAAAGCACGCGTCCAGCCTCTTTTCTGGCCACAGGATTAGATTGCTTTTCCCTGTTCCAGCAGAGGATTGTGATCTGTGAGTCTCCCCCTAAATAAATAACCTTTTATTATACTCAATTATGAGCTAGTGTGGGATTTCTTTTTTAGTGTCCTTCTTCTTCACAGCATGGAGTGTTTTGTGTGAATAAGATTATACATGTATCTTTTACTTGCTTGAATTTTTTATTTTTAAGAAAGGTCAATAGTGACATAGCTGCTGTATACTGGATGGGTTGAGGAATTTGGGCTGATGGTTCGGTGGATAAAAGTGCTTGCTTCATTATCCTGGTATCCTGAGTTCAATCTCCAGAACCCAAATAAAGGTGGGAAAAAAGGAACTGACTTCTCAATATTGTCCTCTTAACCTCTTCAAGTATACCCTTGCATGTGCACTGTCTCCCCATCTTGTACCCACACATGACAATAATTATTTTTAAAAAGTTGAAAAACTCTATACAGATAAATTAGATGAGGAATAAGCATGGAAGGCAGAAACATGACCATAGAGACATCTTGAAAGTGGAAAATTTAAAGATATGTGGCTGCTGTATATGAGCAGAGAAGAAATAATTAGTTCCACATCTCTCTGCCTCTAGAGCATAGTGTTTACCTAATATTCAATTTGCATCTAAAGATATCAAAGGAAATAACCATTGGAGGTTTAGCTTTTATTTATCGAAGAGTGTTGAGAATATTGTTTATTTATAACACAGATTTTTCCCTGGGATATCCTGTGAGCTAATTCAATATTTTATTTAAGATTTATACCTGCATAGAAAGCCTTTGGATCCAATCCATTCCCCATTTCCTCTATTTCAATTTCTACCCTAGCATCCCTTTTCTTTTCAGCTCCACACTGAATTTAATACTCACTGAGTTAATTTAGTGTTGCCTTTAAGGGTTTATTTAGTTTTTAAATTATGTGTATGTTTGTGTATGTGCACCTGAGTACAGGTGCTTGTGGAGGCCACAAGAGGGCGTCAGCTACCCTGGAACTGCAGTTAAGGGTGCTTGTGAGCAGTCATGTGGGTGTTGGTAGCTAAACTAGAGTGCCCTGCAAGAGCAATACCTGCTCTTAACCATTGATCTATTTCTTCAGCAACAGATAATTCACGATTAAACTGGAATGGAGTGCTTTTTTTTCCTTGCAAGGGATACTGGAACTGAATGGTTGTTTGCAACTATTTCTTTCTAAACTTGATACAGAAATTTCAGAACTATGAGTTTATGATAAGTAATTTCTCTGTGTATGCTTTCAAATTAACTTTATTAATTTCTTTGTTATGAGTGCTGCTTATTTCATTTTTTAAATTTTACATGCCAGTTCTCATTCCCTTTCCTCCCTATTCCCGTCACCTATCGCTCCACCCCACCTCCCAAAATTATCTAGATATGACAATCTCATGTTTTAATTGAGCCTGACAGTTTCTATTTATATCAAATAGGTGGGCAACTATATTTGGTAAAAAGTAAAATATGAGAAATATGAAAATTTCCAAGGCTTGGAAAACCTGGAAAATTCACAGATTTAAAAGTAAGACGACAACACACACACACACACACACACACACACACACACACACACACACACACACTAAAAGATCTTTAAAAGAACACACTTAGAGCCCTGACCATTGCAGGTTCTTCTCATTCCTCCTCATCACCCTCCAGAACTTGGGAGTAAGACAGTGGATGTGGGGAAGTCAAGCTGGTCCTGACCTAGAAGCTTCATCCCTATGGGCTCTCTTGTACAGTGCTGGAAGGTTCTATGCAAGCTACTTGACGAGAAAGAAAATCATCAGTCATACCCAGATGGGAATCCTGCTGGCTACAATGCAATTGGCCTAGCAAGATATATCCACTGGTACTAGAGTGGCATGAGCAAATGGGAGTAGCCAACCATTTTCTGGTTGGTTTTAAATCACATTTCACTGGATGAAACTTATACTTGGCATTGTTACTGGGCCAAAAGCTTCTGGATAAACAGGCCATCAATCCCAGGAGAGTCCATTACTACTATTCTGCTAACTGGACATAGTATTGAAATAATTTCTGATGATTTGTCCTTATACCCGTAGATTAATACATCTCTCAGTCCTCATCAGAGGGAATTCTATTTCCTGTAGATGATGATTAACACTAACAACGATGTAAAGAGTAAGAGATGGCAGAATTCTTTGCCCTAAATGAAACATATATACCACACTGCTCTCTCCAAAGGCTCAAAGATCATTGGAGAAGAGGGGGCTAAGGGAGTATAAGGTCTAGGGGTGGTGGGTGACTACAAGGACCAGTGTTTTCTGGACAACAGGGTGGCAGTGATTGTGACAGCATACGTAGACCTATGCAATCTCAGGCTAGACCGAATATTGGCATGGGGATGGAAGTTGGAATAGAATTCCATTTCCAGCCATGGAACTATTAGTAATTGTTAGCTGCTGGAAGAGGGAGAGGTAGTTTTTTTTTTTTTTTAAGGGCATAGTCCCTGCTAAGTCGACCATACTCCGGTGGTGACCACACATCAGGAATCTTTGAGCAGCACAAATTGATCTTGATTTTTTAAAAGGGGTCACACAGTTGGGTGAACAGGGGAATGAGAGTGGATCTGGAAATAATTGGGGTAGATAAATATGATCTAAAGACATCGTCCAAAACCCTTAAGTAACTAATAAAACTTTTTAAAAATACACATGGTTCAACATCATTTGAGATACCATTCCCTTTGACTGAATTCTAAGCTAGGTCTAAAAAACATCTGTGCTTGAGAAGTGAATCTGTACTTTATCCATGACCCCTTAAGGACTATATTCTCCTGAATTCAAACATCTTGATAGCAAGTGAACAGCAATCTGTTAGATTTATTTCTCATTGTTTTTCATAGATTTTTAAAAAAATTGCCTGTGTTTAGTCAACATTGTCTCTGTGTTCTGAGGACCCTGACATAGGCTCTAGGTGCCTCTACTCTACTAACTGAACAAAAGCAAAGTTTCCCAGATGCTGATTAAAATACTTTTCCAAAATGTCCCGCGAAAAGCAACAATACAGCAGGCTATATAAAGGTGTGGCTTTTGAGGACTGGGAAAGCGCTGCACCATTTGTTTGAAGTCAATATTCGTCATACTATTCTAGTTTAGAAGAGAAAAAAACCACGAGGCTGAGAATGAGGGTTAATTTGGATCTGACACCAGATTATTTTGAATTTGGCTCAGGAAGGTTGGGCAAATTGTTTAATCTCTTTGCAATTCATTTTCTTCCTTTCTAAAACAGAACAGATGTCTTTGAACCAGGAACCATCTAAACTCCCTTCCAACAGTAAAATTACTTGTTTTTTTTTGTTTTTTTTTTTTTGGCTTCACACGTAACAAAGATCATTTGTACTAAATAAGCTCTGGGCATTAACCTTTTAGTTTGAAGTTTCTGCTTTTTATGACTTTCCTTTTGATTCTCTCTCTCTCTCTCTCTCTCTCTCTCTCTCTCTCTCTCTCTCTCAGGACTAAATGTATCCTCATCACATGTGTATAGGCCAGAGGTGGAATCCAGGGCCTTCTATTGCGTTCTATTTTTTGAGACAGGCTTCCTCATTAAACCTGGTTTAGCTAGGAGGGGTGCACGTGTCCCTGCATCTCAGCACTAGGGTTACATGTAGATTTTATGTGGCTGCTGAGGACCCAAATTCAGGTCCTCATTCTTGTTCAGTAAACACTTTATCCACTAAACCCTCTCCCTACCTCAATTTTCCCCTTCTATCACCATATTGATAGAGCTGTAATGTTTTCAAATTATACCTACAAGGCTCTTGAAGTCACCTGGCATTCAGGCGTGGGGTACTTGACCAATGTTACTGGGCAAATATCACAGAAATTTATACACCACTAGTGTGCTTTTCAGAAGTTAAGACATGGTTCCCCCCCCAAGTGATGTGGGAGTGTCATATATCAATCTGTTGATTTCATTGGTTAAGCAATAAAGAAACTGCTTGGCTGGCCCTCATAGGTTAAAACATAGGTAGGCGGAGTAAAACACAACAGAATGCTGGGAGAAAGAAGCTGAGTCAGGAGTCTCCATGATTCTCCCACTCCAGGCAGATGCAGGTTAAGATCATTCCTGGTAAGCCTGCTCTTGGGCTACATAGGTTATTAGAAATGGGCTAGTCCAGGTGCGAGAGCTAGCCTAGAAGAGGCTAGATAGAAATGGGCCAAGAGGTGTTTAAAAGAATACAGTTTCGGTGTAATTATTTCGGGTAAAGCTAGCCGAGCAGGTGGCCGGGTGCCGGGGACGCAGCCCGCCGCTCCGTATTACAACACCCAAGGACAGACAAATTATTTACAAAATCCTTTGCTGTAAAGAAACAACTTTGTTGACGACCTTGATCATCTGGCTGCCTCTGGGTGAGATACTGTGGTTATTTTAATGAGACCGTGAAGCTGGAAGCTGTGGTCTACGGAAGATACTGTGGCCCACACGACCAGCCTTCAAAGACAGGCCACTCGGGGCAGTCCTGATTCACAGAATGCAAGCGGCATTTATCCACACCGGGACTTTTAGTGGTACCTTTTATTGGTCAAGAGAAGCTGAAAGTGAAAGTGTTTTGGGGACGCTGCAATGATAGGTTTTAGAACTGTTTTCAAACAGTGTGATTGGACTCACTTTAACCTTCACGTTTTTCTTACTGTCTATTTTGTTCATCAAGGTATTTGAGGAGATAGTTGTGTGCCATTTAAAGTTATCTGAAATCAACCTGCTAAATTTCTTCTCTGTCTGGTGTTCACGCGTCTCTTATTCAGTTGGAACTTTTGATGTAGAATTCTGGAGGATAATCTTAACAAGTTACTTAATTATTCTCTAAAAGTGATATGTGTTTTCCCGAATTCTGGTACAATTGGAATATCTAATGCTTGCCGATTGGCACTCTCTCTAATATGGGATCTGTTAAACTTTGGGTAAGTTTTAAGCGTTCTGATGCAATCCACAAGTATCCTTGGATTTTGAGAAGCTGCTTCAGTGCACCAAAGGAAATCAAATCAAGGCAAGCAATATTTATTTTTCTTGTCATTTGAGATAAACAAAAATCCTTGACAATGCCTTAATGTACAAGGATACAAATTCCACTGAAGCCATGACGAAGTAAAGCCACTAACGAGCAAGAACACCGAGTTCAGTGTTCCAAAAATTTCTTACTTGAAGTACTTGCAGCTTACAAGTTATTAAAGCTAAACCATTACCTTTTATTATCTACTCAAAATTTTATTATCTGTTCAATATACTGCATTAGGGCTTGTGGTAAGAGTGGATGGATTTTATAGTTTAATAAATTCTTCTAGTTTTATTTGTCAATATTTACTATTTCGAGATGTAATATTTTTATTAGTCTAGTGCAATTAGCTTTCAACAGGGCCCTTAAATTATAGTGTGTGCTGCAATAAAAAATGTAAGATTTTATAGTTGTTTTCTACTCTATCTATTAAGTTCATTCAGTATTTAAATACATGGCATCTACATATTCCTTAGGAAAAATATCCAACTTCTCTTCCACCTTATCTAATGGATGGGACTATATGATTCCCAACACCTTGTTTTTTATGTTTGTGAACTCTTCCCCATTATCTGTCTGACTTCAGTACCTAGGAGCTATGGACTTATAAAGGGGCAAAAATACTATCTATAACTTTGACCATGAGTTGGATGAACAAGTCAGGAAACTGCAGCCCACGAATCAAAGCCAGACCAATGCCTGTCTTTGAAGTGAGTAGAAACACAGCCATGCTAGTCTCCTTATGTGCTGTTCTAAATTCTTTCCCTGTTGCTGTGATAACATACTGACCAAAAGCAACTTGAAAAGGAAAGGGTTTGTGTCATCTGACATTTCCAGATAATGGTTCAATGCTTAGGGAAACCAAGGCAGGAACCCTAAGGTAAAAACTAGAGGTAGGAACTGAAGCAGGGACCACGGAGAAACAATGTTGACTGGTTTGTTCCCTGGGCTTGCTCAGCCTTTCTAACTCAGCCCAGTCCTACCTTCCTAGGGATGCTGTCACTCTAGAAGGGCTCCTGTCACTCAAGACAAGCTGTGTTCTCCTTCATCAGTTAACATCCATGGACAAGCCTGCAGGTCAGGCTGATGGAGGCAATTCCTCAGTGACTTCTGTCTTCCTAGCTGTGTTGTGGTCACAAGTAAAGTTAACTGTAACAGTTGTTGTCTGTGGCTGCTTTTGTGCTGCTTTGGAAGAATTGTGACAAAGGCCCGTTTCCCACAAAGCAAAGGGATTCACTCTCTTGATCTACAGGAAAAGGTTTGCCTACCTTTTCGGGGGGAGGAGGAGGATAGGACATTTGACCGCCAAGATTACATTTGATGTGTTGACTTTTGTTTATTGTAGGCATGCTCCTTCTTATATCTGCCTCCCTCCCCAACTCTCTTTGTAATGTAACGCTCCTGTGGTTTAGAATATGGCAGTCGGGGAGGATAGGACAGGTTAGTTTTTCTTTCACTTGCTTGAATTTCTAATGGATCACATTGTTTTTTTCCCTAGAAGTAGGCTGTGTCTGTTGAACATGATAAAGCATTCTTTCCTTCAGTCTACTTTTAAAGTGCTATGTGTCTTAGATTAATACAACCTGTGGAGCTGCTTCTTATTCTCAGTAACTGATAGGTTGATGATAATTTCACTAGAACCTTATTGATGAAGTTTTGTGATTATTTTTACCATTATAAACTCCCTTGACATTTTGGGATGCATACTGCATGGTTTTTTTTTTTTTTAGTAGTGTTTATATACTTGAAGTGTATGTGCTTTGTTGGTTTTTTTTTGGCTGTTCTTGCTGAACTGTTCTATACAAAGTACCAGGTCGCACCTCTGCCTTCTAAGGCATAACAATGCCAGCTACTTCAAAAGCATGCTTTATGCACTTTTCTTCTACAGACACTATGTTTTTGTTTTGTGGCATGTCTTATATTAGTTAAGGCTGAGCTGGACTTCACTACAGGTTGGCATTAAACTCACCGTAACCCTTCTGCTTCAGGCTGCTAAGTGCTGAGATTCCACTCAGCTCTGATATTTTGTTTGACAGTGAAAGCAGCCTGCATCATTGCAGTTTTAAAGTGACCCTAGCTTACTGTGGCTGACACTCACGACATATCATCTGCTTTCTGTTTGTTCACTCTTCTTAGGTGGTCAGAGCTGAAACTAAGGCTTGCGTGTGCTTCACCAGTGCTCTATAACGGAGTTACTAGCATACTTTAATGCAATGAGACATTCCTTCTTTTTTTCCCTCAAAATTTATTTATTTTATTTTTTGTATGAATGTTTTGCCTGCACGCATAACTGTGTAACGTATGCAAACTTTGTGCCCATGGTGATCAAAAGAGAGAATTGGATCCCCTGGAAGTAGACTTTGGGCTGGCTGTGAACCACCATGTGGGTGCTAAGAGTTGAACCTAGGTCTTCTAAAGAGCAACACGTGCTCTTAAATCCTGTGCCATTTCTCCAGAGCTGGTAGTGAGCCATTTTTATAGGAGACCTCTTTATCTTCAGTGTATCTCATGCAAGACCTACAATGGGCATTTGAAACCACCCACGTTACTGAAGCCTATACTACTAGGGTTTCTCAAGCCATACATACTCATGATAAAGTTTACCATGTTAGACAGTGAATTAGTAATAATAACTAACATTAAAAAGCAACAGCTGTAACAATATCCTATGGCAATTGTTGAATATTTATTAATTGCTTGTTTCTGGGATTTTTTGCTTAATATCTCAGACACGGTCAACTGTGAGTACCTGGAACTATGAAGATTGAAACTGACGATGGGGGGGGTGACCATATTTTTCTTCCCCACAACCAGTGTGTTTATGATGCTCCAATCATAATACTTAAAAAGATATTGCTAGTATAGCTCTCTTCCTTCTCCCCTACTTTAACAAGACAAATGCCCACTCTGCTCTTAGAAGTCTAGGGGATTGTCTGTTCCGATCTCTGTCCCTTTAAAGGGATGGCTTGTGAGCTTGTGAGGGCTGCTATGTCTAACGTCCTGTCATTTCTTGTTCCCATATAAAACCCATGAGCTCCCTTATGGGGACATTCAGTTTTATACATCGCTATCACAGTCATTAGGGAGGAGGGGATCACTTTCAATAAGCGGCGGTAAATTTAACCATTTTTTTTAAAAAATCACGGAATGACTTCTTCGTGTAAAAATCTCATGCACATATCTAAATATATAAAACAAATTTGTCTTAAAAATGGATTTTAGAAGAAACCACTTAAGATCTTGTCAAGATGAATGCTATAAACTCCTTATCGACTCTACGAAGCTCAAATAAATCCTTATGGGAGGATTAGCGCATGACTGCCAGGGAGAGGCCGTTCCTAACATAGGTGGTTCTACTGCAGGATCCTCACGAGAGACTTCTCACAGGTGAGACCGAGTTTGGAATCTATGAAGACCACTGAGCCCACCTTAATTACCAGGAGCAAAACACCCCGTCTTTTAAGAATGGGAACAAAGCCTGATTACTTTCTGGCTGTAGGCAGGTTATGTTGATTAATGTTGCTGAGCATTGTGTGCCCGGGTCTCCACCTGGGAAAACTGATCTTTTATGACATTGTGTGCGTCTAAGTCCTGATGATTCAATCATGTAGATGTATAATTTCCAGCTAACTTATAATGAAAGATTCATCATAGACACTTATTTCTTCAAATGAGGCAGAGAATCGGAGCTGGGTGCAATGAAGTCGCGTGGGCCCTCACCCAGGAGGAGCCTGCCCTCAGGCTTACGTGCTTTCAAAAGAGTATGACACTTCTGTTTGGAGCAGTCATTTTTTTTTCTTGGAAAGAAACAAAAAGTTAAGTATATTAATTGCAGCATTCTATGTAATTATTTATATGAAATTATGGCTTTGTGAATATATGCGTCCATTTTCTGTGTCCACTTTTATAAATATAAATAATAGAAAAAGAGAGGAAGGGAAAATAAGAAAACATTAACGAGGGGTATGTGTCAGTCATGGATTCTCAGCGGGGCCAGTGTTGTCCCTCAAAAAATAAAAGTCCTTCTTAATGTTTACATATAAATGATATATATTTACAGCATAGAGAAGCATGTACACGTACACATACACGTAAGACATCTGCAGTGCTAACATTTCTTTTGATGAAGGTTGGGGATTAGGAAAATAAACAGCCAGTCCGGCTTCTTTTGTAGATGCTACTGAGACAGATGGGGTAGGTGATAGCTCAGCGCATGATCCCGAGAGAGAGCCGGGCTGCCCTCAGCCTTGGTGAGAGAGGCGGCTTCTTACATCCCACAACAGTCAATGGATAGAGCTGCAGCTAGCCAAGGTGCAAGGAAGAAGAGACTGAGGGCTAAGGCCTCAACTTTTTTTTTTTGGGGGGGGGGGTGGCATTTCGAGACGTGGTTTCTCTGTAGCTTTGAACCTGTCCTTGAACTTGCTTTGTAAACCAGGCTGGCCTCAAACTCCCAGAGATCCGCCTGTTTCTGCCTCCTTGAGTGCTGGGATTAAGTGCATGTGCCACTGCTGCCTGGCGCTAAACCCTAAATATTGTGTTATCCTCCTTATCACCAAAGAGGAGCTAGAGAATAAGAGCTGAAAGGTGGGAAAGAGTGCCGTGAAATGCCATCTTCTGGACACGGCATGGCTGTCCCACTCGTGAAGTCACAGAAGCTGTGGTTATCTACACGAGATTCATACAAGATCAAGCCAACCAAAGCCCCAGCAAAGATGGGGCAGGTGCTATCCATTGCCCATGCTTTACTAAGGATCAGCCGTTGATAGTTAATTGCTGCTGGAGAAAGAGCCATTTGTTATTGAGGATGTGGACGTTGGTAGGCTTCCCACACTTCGGTGCATAGCTTTGCACCACACACAAAAGGGCAGCTCTAGCTGCACTTAAATATATAAAAGACACGCAGTTTGGAGGAGGCATAGCCCGTGGATATATCCGCTGCAGATTCCAAATACCCGAGACTCACACCCTGCTTGATGGAGTGAAGGAGCTGAGTGAGCTGAGCGTCTCTGTTTTACTCCTCTCAAATCAACGTTTTCTTCCTTTCAAACCAGGTGCTTCAGGCTTCTTGTGATTCCACGTTGCCGAGCTGGGTCTCAGCGGTGGGTTGTTTTCTGCTGAAACTGTACCCTTTGCTTGGCTGAATCGGCTCTCCTGTGACGATTCCTGGCGGATACAAGCGTATCCTAAACTTCTTATTTAGATTTACTTTCTTAGAGCCTATTGTTTAGGATTTTCAGGTGGTAATAACATTTAAGGATGAAAAGTGTCTCAAAGTGTCAGTCAGAGTTATTCAAAACAAAGAGGATGACGGGAAAAGATTGAAGCAGCAGAATCAGGAGGGTGAAGTTTGGCAGGGTATTGTTTATAAAAATCCTCAAAAATGCATAAGATTGCTAAGCATGCCAGCACCAGGCAAACAAAACTTCATATAAAGAAGAGTATATTTTATAATGTAAGTAGTCTGTGGTAGGGTTACCACCCTAGAGACGTGGGTGAGCTCTCCCTGTGGAATTCTCATTCATAAAATGCAGCGAGGGTTCGAGTCCATTCCCCGTGCTCTGACGTTTTACAGATCATGAGTATCTGGAAGGTAAACCTACAAAAAGAACTGCCTTTGATAGAGAGAATATCAGAGAAAGCCCAAACAGAAACAGAAAAATAAAGGTATTTTTAAGTCCTTGTGGTCAGTTTTAGTATCACCTTGAAAGGCGACAGGAATCACTGTGTCGTAGAAATGGCTGAATCTATTTTAGATCAAAACCAGGGCAGTCAAACTGAAAAAAAAAAAGTTCGCTCGCAGAGCCCCCTTATTCTAATATGTTCAAAAAGCATGCTTTCAATACCGATGGAAGCACTGAGGCTCACCTGGCCAGATAAAAGCAGATAATAATAGTTTGGCTTATTTTTAAAAACTGGCTGTGTTTGCTGTATTCATAACGACGTCTCTGGAGAGAGGTTATTTTGCGAAGTGCTTTGTAGATAAATAAATTTTCAGTATGGGAATTTTAATAAAATCTGTCCAGCTATGTGGACAGATGGGCCACATTTATTAAGGGAGGAGAATACACCCTAGGAGCTGGGAGAGCAGCCTCCCCATCCTTGACCACGTGTGCCCCACCTCTGCTGCCTCCTGCTCCTTCCATTGTGAACCAAGGCTGGGGTGTGTGCGGCTGGGTTGAAATGAACTTTTTGTATCCTGTGTGGGGGAGGATGCCAAGCTTTGTGGGTAATTTCATAATAAAAAAAGTAATGAGGAAATCTTATCCTTCCTTCTTTAGAAGGAAATTGCCAGAATTTAAGCTTCATTGTGGCACATATTAAAATGCCACTTACTAAACTGTGGGCTTCAAACCCTTATGGGATCATGCAGCTGGCTGGGGGGTCATGAGAAATATTGAAACAACAGAGGTTTCCGAGTAGACAACTACAATTAATTAATTAAAAATCAAATACTAAAGACCCAGAGATAGTCTGAACGCACTCACCCCTGTGCACCGTACAACCTCACTGCAGCCCCGTCTCTTAGCATGAAACATGAGTTCTTTCTGCAGTTCACGCTGCCAGGCCGTGCAGTACCAACACACGTTGTCGAAGACACCTTGTCTCAGATTACAGACTAGTTTACCTTATACGTTGCAGGGTTTTTCTTTAAGTCCAAACATATGTGATATTATGGAAAAATAGTGGTTTGGTGTTGACAAAGACTTTTGCCGTTCTCTCACCATTATAACCCAGCAGGCATCAAATTAGCATATGCTTGAACTATATTAATGTTAGAGTATTTGGTTTTAAAAATTGTTGTTTGGGACTGGAGAGATGGCTCAGTGGTTAAGAGCATTGCCTGCTCTTCCAAAGGTCCTGAGTTCAATTCCCAGCAACCACATGGTGGTTCACAACCATCTGTAATGAGATCTGGTGCCCTCTTCTGGCCTGCGGGCATATATGTGTATACATAATAAATTAATTAATTAAAAAAATAAAAATTGTTGTTTGGATTGGTGACTTGAAGTCCATAAAAAAGATCACAACCCACGAAATGCATTTTGGCTTGAGATTAGGGTAGAGTTTCTATTTTAGAAATGGCCCTAAAGATGCTGCTCCCATTCCACACTCTGCATTTACATGGCTCTGTCGCAGATGAAGGTACCAGGATGACCATTACTAGCAGGTAAGAGGAGGTGTGCTGTT
This sequence comes from Microtus ochrogaster, assembly GCF_000317375.1. NCBI lineage: Eukaryota > Metazoa > Chordata > Mammalia > Rodentia > Cricetidae > Microtus > Microtus ochrogaster. The sequence goes on from NC_022009.1 coordinate 115,321,080, forward strand.
CAGAGAAATGTGGGCTCTACTTAGCTTTCTCTGGCCTTCAATAATTGAATGAAAGTGATGCACTCAACAATGATGATTATAAAATCAAAATATCAATCAACTATGAAAAATGTTGAAGATGTCTACATTCCACAGCACCAAATGTCCAGCTAATAATTAATCTTATATTAAAAATAAACAAGCACAATTAGTATGTCAATTTGCTTCCATCTTTAATAAATGATAAAAGAGATGCACACCAAATAATTACTGTAAAATAAATTTCTTTATGATTTATTATTAGCAAATGCTTGATTTGTGTACCTGTTTTATATACTCATATACCTGGAGTCCCATAAATATTTCTTAGTCAGAAAGGAGTCATTTAGCAAGTCATGGTCTAGAGGAGAGACGACAAAACGAATGAGCGGATCTACTATTTATTTAATTTAGTGCCAAGGAAAACACCAGACCAGCAATTGCTAAGAAATGTTGTTTTTCTGCAAGAATAAAAGAAGTTTGAGGGTTCGGTACAACCACTTAATTATAAGAGCTATGAGTTATTTGAGATCCCAGAATTGCTGTGAAAATTAATGAATATAAAATTAGATGCCCAGCACAAAGTAGGCATTCAAAAGGATAGGTTGTTCATCTTATGCATGTTGAAAAGCGAAAGCATTAATAAAATAAGGGACATAATTATTCATCATCGGTAAGAAATGTCAAAGCATGAGTGCTTTTCTCTGAGGTAAAAGAACATCCAGTGGATCCAGTGACCTGGCTCCTTGGTAGATGAAGTTGTCAAAACTTCTGATACTGGAAACTAAAAATGAGTTTGCTGTGTGGCTAGTAGTGGGTTGGAGCTAGCTGTTTCCAGTTTTCCAGAATCAATGGCAAAGTTTTCAGAAATTTCTGTAGACTAATTGGCATCACATCAGCAGGCTGCATAGGGCACAGGACAGATGTTGACATCGTGGGACCTCACAGTATCCATGAGGTGTGTTTGTTTTCTCATCCTGTGTTCAATTGGTGGATGCAAATTTGTTAGCTCTCCATTGCATGAAGCCTTGTGCCAAATTATAGACTCATGTGCTATAGAAGGGAAGGGATAGCATAGCAGTCCTTGGACTAGGGTGGTGTAAAGAGGGAGTGAATAAGTAAGTAGATTGGGGTTTTGCAGAACTTGTGGTGTGTCCACATGTACGTATATTTGTGTGTAGTATGTGGTGGTGGTGGTGGTGGTGGTGTGTGTGTGTGTGTGTGTGTGTGTGTGTGTGTGTGTGTGTGCATGTGTAAAACTAAGATGAAGGGGCAGGGTCAGATTAAATCATATCATCTCATTGGGTTCTTGGTATCAGGAACTGGGTGGCATCGTGTGATAAAGTGACATGAAATGACAATGATCCAGGTGTGGCACATATGCCTAAGCGCACACATGGAGGTGAACACCGATGCTCTTTTTTGTATATGCCATGATTGATAATTGTACTTGAATATTTAAAGGAAAGGTCAAGATGAGAAGCCCAGGGTAAGAACTGGCTGGCCGTCTATGTTTGGAAATAATCTGGAATGTAGAAAGGGTACACAGTCAAGAGGTGAGGCAGCATTGCTTCTGGAGGTGGCATGGATGGAGCACACGCTGGTGTTCTGACAATTTTTCACCAGAATTTAATTTAGAGTTTGCACTGTGATCCTGCTGCTTTTACAGCAATGAAGCTCTTTGAGCTACACAATCTCCATTGTCGAGTAAAATCTTCAGGACAAATTTTGTACTAAGTTTTTAACATGGCATTCTCCTCTGTATTTACTAAGAGTAAGGAATTTTTGGCCAGCTGTTTTTCAAGCTGGCCAAAAATTCTCCAGTTTTCAAAGTCATGGTCATACAGGAATGCCAAAGGACCCTCCTATCTCCTTACCCTTTCAACTATTACTTTTCAAAGAACAACCCCATGAACGTAATCCCTGGAGAAAAAGAATGTATACTGTAGTAAATCTGCTGCTGACAAAATAGGCGAAATATTTGCTTCCTTTAACAACATTTCATTAAATATCCTTTTACACTTAAAAACAACTAAATAGCTTGGTTAAGTTAGTTCATTTGAAACCTTGCCCAGAAAAGAAATTTATGCTATAAAGCTCTAGTTGATTTTATTAGCAATTGGAATAAAATACATGGCATATAAAACCCCTCCTGGTGATGCAGAACCCATGGAAGTGTTGGCTGCTTTCTAAATGCTAGCTTCTAGGATCGTGTCCATCCTTTCCAGCTGTCTGCTGTGTATCATAATCTCTCCAGGCTGCTCTGGGTTTGGGGTTCTCTTACTTTTTTCCTTGGGTCACGTACTTAGTGTTTAGGAGTTGTGACATTAAAACTCGTCTACTGAATAAGTGTTATTTATCTAGTTCTGTTTTATGGAGTAAATACTTGTAGCTTCATCTTTGTGACTAGAAAAATAACCTTGAAAGATACAAGTGTTCTCAAATGAAGGCCTATATAGCAATACTAAAGTAGACTTCTAGAAGGTGACGTAGACCCGAAGCCAAGCAGAATGTCCCAGTCCTACCTCGTCCAGACTGCTGGTGACTCTCAGGTCTTTCCCGGCATGGGGATGCTCTGTGTAAATGAGATGTAACACAGAAACGGAGACTGTTGGGAGAGTGAGAATTTCTGACAGGTTTTCAGACAGCTGGGAGGGAGAGGGAGGAAGGAGGGAAAGAGGAAGAGTGAAGAAGGAAAGAAAGAACACCTCCCCCCCACACAGCATTTGCACCGGGTTGTGTAGCTGGAAAATCGACAGAAGAGCCAAGATTCCCTGCTAATTGGGAAGAGCTGTTTCCAGATGCAGTGTTTCTCCATTGTCTGTTCTTGAAATTGCCTGAACCGTGTTTGTCAGAATTAATTTATGTGAATGTTTCCCGGCTGGTAGTTTGCTAAGTTTGGGGATGAAGAGAGTGTGTCTCAGTTCACACTGCTTGGGGTAGAATCTAAGACGGCCTGAGCATGGAGAGCTGTGTGAGAAATGAAAGACAAGTGAGCTGGGGAGTGTCGGAGGGCAACGGGAGAGGGAGACACAGATGGAGGAACGAGAATTCTGGGCTTCTTTGGCAAACCACTTCTCTTGCCAACTCCAATTACCAGCAGGTCTTCTGTGTTTTATATAATTTTCCCTTCTGGGGTTCTTGGAAGAGTGAAACCTCCCTGCTCACCCCAGCTCAAAGTGAGGTGGACAGTGCCATGTTGTGTAAGTTTATTGAAGGCTTGGCAAGTAGACATGTTGGAGTTTTGTCCAAATCTTTACTCAGCAGAGGGAGGCCCAGAGCTGAGTTGACTGTTTGTATTGAAAAAAACTGTGAGCAGAACTTCTCTGTTGTAACAAGATGCTAAATTATTTTTTCCTTCAGAGGGAAGGGTAGCAAAGACAAAATGGAATCCACTGGAGTGGATTGAACATCACGGCAGCATGGCAGTACTCAAAGGCAGGGAGTTCCAATCGCACACACATGTATCTGAAGAGAGTGGAACGCTCAAGACTTGTGACCTTGTAAGGGGAAAATGAATTTATTTTAGGTGCTCTGCACCCCTTCTCAACACTTACAAGTCTTCCAAAAGTTTCATAAAGACTGTCAATCACTGCATGGTGCTGTGCCTGAGTTCTGTGCTTTTGTAAAGCAGAAAGAGTTAAAAAAAAATCTCCCATTCCTTTTGGGTTTTGGGAAATGTCAAAAAGAAAAGCCTGCTAGTTGCGAGATAAGACCCTCTCCACCCTTCCCTCACTCCCCACGAGACTCCCATGATTTCTTATTTATTTGCTCCTATAAAACCTAAGGCCCTTTTCTTCAGGATTTTTCTCACTAGCGAATGTGATCTTTACAGAAATAGCTTGAATATAATATGTCCTTAATTACCCCATGCATTTTTGTCTGTTGTATCTTTGGTGCTGTGACTCGGATTGACTTGGTCCTTGGGGTGGGTCTCACTTACTGCTAACAGATAGTAAGTGCTCTCTGAGCTCTCTGAGCTGCAGCTTGGCTGTAAGGGGACTCAGTGGTGGGTCCTGCTTCTGGTACGGTGCTATGGGCTTGGTTTGCATTAAGGATGATACAGATTAACGTGGATTTTTGCTGATTTCTCTCCTATCTTCTGGTATCAGATTTTTTGATCCAGTGGTCTGAATACTTGGAGAGCTCTGCCAAGATTAATAGTTTATAGGACTCTTACCTCTTTTAGGTAAGAGATGGAGGGAACCTATCGGTTAGTGTTTTTATTTAGGTAATTATGTACTTTACTTTGAAGTCAAGTGAATTTGTATCCATTAGGAAAAGTTTACCCTCTCTTTTTGGCTGGCACACTTTGTGTTTTGTTTGTGCTCAACCGATGGCTAAAAACTAAAATCAAAATTGCAAGCGTTTTCTGTGTTGTGTTTACATGATTGTATATCTGAATTTTAGGAAAGCCTTTTGTTGTGATAATATGTAATTTTTTTCTCTTTGTGGTGGTATCCAATTGGATGGAAAAAATGTTTACTTGGCTTTAAACTCACTATATAACCATGAATGACTCTGAGTTACCAATTGATCCCTTGGCTTTTGCTTCTAGGATGTTGGCCTCATAGTCTTGTATCATTAAGCCTGGTTTTATGTGGCTGAAGGTTGACCTGGGGCTTCTGTGTTCTGGGCAAGCATTCTGAGCTACATCCCCAGAGGAGTTAATTCTGATTGGCTTAGAGTACTTATATAAATTGAATATTAATTAAAGTTCCCATAAGTTAGGAAGATGAACTGAATATTCTTAATATAAAAAATTGGCACTTTTGTTCTTTTTTAAACAATTGGAGCTAATCCAAAAATGTTTTCAGTAATTTGAGTTCAGGCAGTCTTGGCAAACTTTTGGCAAACAAAGCTAGCTAAATCCCTTTCTTGATAGTCTTGATTTATTTTTTCAAAGATTTATTTATTATGTGTATAATATTTACCCCGCATGTATGCCTACAGGCCAGAAGACAGCACCAGATCTCATTACAGATGGTTGTGAGATGTGGTTTGGAATTGAACTCAGAACCTTTGGAAGAGCAGTCAGTGCTCTTAACCTCTGAGCCATCTCTCCAGCCCCATCGTGATATATTCTTAACTGGATTCTTGGTACAGTCAAATTCTTAGAATTAGAATACATTACATGAAAAGACATTTGCTTTTGGAGAGTCATATTCATTTTTACCCATCAGTTTTCTATGACATAGAAATACTCAAACTTCATTGTCAATGACATCATTCTCTCAACGAACCCTTTCATCAGATATTCTTTTGGAAAATGTCAGTAATGTACCAGCCACAACTAATGTCAACATTTTTTTCTTTTGCAGAGAGTTTTTATTTTGCTTTCCCCAGAGCACCCACCATGGATTACAGGACAGGACTCTTTGATTTAAATGAAGAAGGCTGTTTTGTTAAGGGCTGTGCACTGTGCACTTCTTAGTGTGCAATCTGATAACACCGAGTAAATATCTTTGAGACCATGAAAGGGAATTCATACATTTCAACCTAGAAACTGCTGGGTTTGGGAGATGGTTAACTCGAGATGAGCAGAATGAAAATTAACTGCGTAAGACTATGTGAGCCTGGAGGATTGCTGATGCTTGAACTATTATTTATGGTCTAATGTTATTTTTTTCTAGATATATGAAAAAAATTTCCTCCATTTGTCAAGTTGCCCAAAACTGCTCAGTGGTAACCTGAAGACATTTATAAATTGTGCCTTTTCCTCTCTGCCGGACAAAAACAAATTTCAGGATGCAATTATTTGCATAGATCTCATAAGAATGTGTTCTTTTTATGAAGACAGGCTTGAAATCATTACTTTTGTAAATAAGGCCTCATCTGGAATGCTACATTTGCTAACAAGGCTCAGTGAAGTGGATCTGAATTCATTCTTTTGCTGTTTTGAGGTCGTAGCTTTATACATAGCCAAGGTTGCCCTTGAACTCAGATTCTCCTGCTTCTGCTTCTCAAGTGCTTACAGGCCTTTAGCACTAGACTCCACTTGACTGGGTAGTTTTAAAGAACTTGGCTGATCCTATGAAGCAGATTCTTACAAATTACTCTTTGAAAACCTAATGTGGTCCCTGCTAGTAATTGGGTAAGGAAGTCTTGGTTTTTTGAATGACCCACTTACTTGCAAAGGATAAACTCATCAAGTTTCCTTTTCAATAGAGCTTGTTCCTTTTCAATAGAGCTTGTATGGGCCTAGCTTTACTCCTGTCTCTCAGATAATAACGCTGTTGCTTCCCACCCTGTTCCCTTTGAGCAGCAAAACTTGGCAGGATGTGGAAGAGCTCCAGCTATCTTTTGGAGAGCTCAAGGTTGACCCCTGCTGACACCAGGTTACAGGATCCTTGCAATGATGCCGATCTGCATTAGGACACAACAGTTTCAGAGACACTGTAGCGTTCAGAGGACGCTTACAACAGTATTGGGAAGAAGAGCTGACGAGCAGCCTTGTTTCCAGGAGGAACAATTAATAACTACAAGAGGTGTTGATTCCTTTCAAGGCTATCTCATAATAGGTAAAATCAATCAATAAGAAAACCGAGATTCCCAGGTAGCCAGCTCAGCGCACCGTATCACAGAAATTTAAATCTCATGAGCTAGGAGAAATTTCACATGTTGTCATTTTGACAGCTATAATCTCTGTAGAGTTCTCAGAAGTAAGGTAGTTAACTCTTTGCAATTTTGGGGTGAAGACGAATATTTATTTTAGTTTTCCTATGTTCTTGAAAACAAGTATGAGAAATTGGTCTTTGTAGTATGATATCAAGAATAGTTTTAACAGTTCTCTGCACATGTAAAATTATGTTGTCTTTAAAAAATACTTTATCATCTTGGCTTCTTATATATGTGTTGCTATCGAAATGCAGATTGCCCGCCTGCCCCCTCCCCCCAGTTATACCTTGCCCTACTCAATTATCCAGGCAGAGCAAGCAGGTTGTTTAACTGTATTCATCTCCAGGATAACTTCCCATTAGAGAGCCTGAGATTGAGTTGACGGTACAGGCTGAGTCTTCCCAGCACAGACTACACATTTGAACTCACAGCATCCTGTTTCATGGGAGATGACTGAGGAGGAGTTGAAGTGCAGCTGTTCCTTCTGGTGTCCCACTGCTTGGGGACCTGAGAAATTCACTCTGACCTGCACTTGAGACATTACCCTCAATGCAAAACAGTTCCTGACATCCAGATTCCAAGGCGTTCAGGAAGGACACTCTGAATAAATCCAATGAACAGAAATGAAAGTTTGGGGCACATAAATCCTCTATCCTAATTTTGAAATGACAGTCCCAGTGATTTCACCCATATGCCCCACCCACAACTTCAAACAGATTAGAAAATGGTGAGTACCATGCTAACACTTGTTATTAAAAGGGAATCGAATTGCAATATGGCCAAAGAGAAAAAAATAGAGCAGATACACTTAATTTTTGTGACCCAATGAGATGGAAAAAAATGTGTCTAATTATATATTGGAAAACAACATCATTTCCTTTTATGCATAAAAATGAATGTGTTTGTGTATGTATGCACGCATTAAAACATAGATAAGGTCAGCTTGAATGCATCTGGGGTAATAGTTAATTTTTTAAAAAACTCAGTTATGATCTTCTTCTGTGGAACAATGGTTTTACCCTGTAGACATTCATTTCTTGTACTTGCTTAATAAAATGCTGATTGGCCAGTAGCCAGGCGGGAAGTATAGGCAAGGAGACTATGCAGGAAGTAGAGATGGGGCAATGAGAATGGGAAAATTCTGGGAAGAGGATTCTGCAGTCTGCAGTCATGATTCAGCTGCAGAGGAAGCAAGATGTGACTGCCTCTCTGAAAAAGGTACCGAGCCATGTGGCTAACTCAGACAAGAATGATGGGCTAATGTAAGTTATAAGAATTAGTAAATAAGAAGCCTGAGCTAATGGGCCGATTGGTTTATAACTAATGTAGACCTCTGTGAGATTCTATGGGAATTAACGGATGCAGGACTGGGTGGGACAGAAAACCTCAGTCAACACTCTTCATTATACGATCACAAATAATTGAAGGTTCTCTTCATACCTCTCTATTTCTAAATTTAGAAAGAATGTTTTATTCAATTTAAAAAACATCTTTGCTTGCTTGGCGTCATGCACATTTAGAATTTAGAGAATACAAAGTTTTGCTCATTTGTTCCTGGTTTAAGAGTCACACTGCACAACCTCAGCAATTACACAACACCACTTATTCTAAGTAAAATTTCAATAGCTCATCCACACTGCAAATTAAGCAAAATTAAGGCACAATGAAAAATATAACTATGGGGCATTTGCTTTCTTGTGATAATTTGACAAAGTCACATTGAAGAAGGAAAAGCAAATCAGTGACTATAACACTAATTGTCATTTGTGACCGATTCACCATTTACCCATTATTTAAAAAATCTTTCTGCTATAAAACAGACTGCTGGACTCTGCTAGGTCACCAGAAAAATTCTGGGAATACAAACAATTTTATGAAGTTGGATAATTCTATCACAAAATTTATGGTCTATAAATTCACCTGGCCTTTCAGTATGTATCTGTCAAACATTGTCTTCTATGGTCATTTCAGATTTCCACAATCTTTCAAGCCAGCTTAACTCCCAGCTTGGTGGTTCTAAACAGTCATGTGATTCCCGGGGACTATTGGGGGGCATGCTTGAGCAAACTTTGCATAGTCTTTTTCTTTTCCCTTTCTAGATTGTCAGCTAAGAGCCTGACTCCACATTTATGGTGAACATTTTGATTTTCTCTCTCCTTATTTAATATTTCTAGTAGGACCATTGGAACATCCCCTGACATCATAGTTCTGCCTTCCTTCTCATGCTGGAGCTTATTATGCTTTTCCTGTACTATTTGGCAATGGCTGTGACCTCTAGGATGTTTAATGTTGTTCCTGAATTCAATGCAGCATCTTTTAATATTTCATTATTAAATATGATGCTTTCTCTAAGCTAATTTTCTTCTACCTTATTTATGCTTATTTGATTTTTCTTTTATCTGTTTTTTTCTAATTGAATTCTGCCTAATACATAAACTTTTTTTCTTTCTTTATTCCTATTAAATGAATTTCAATCTACTTATTTCCCTCAATATTCTTTATCTACAACCTACATGTTTTGATATAAAATATTTTCATTGCCATTCATTTAAAATTCATAAGTTGATTTAGAACAAAGTTTTCTAATTTCCTAGTACATAGATATTTTTGTGGGCGGGAAGATGAGTTATATTTGGTTATTGATATAGTTTGGTGACTAAAATTTGTGTATAGACATGTCTGCAACTTTTTGATAACTGTGTGTAAGGGAAGATGAGATTTTTCTCTTTCTGCTTTGCTGAGATTTTGGGTGAGATTGAAGCAAAAGAGTAAAAGGCTGCAAAATTAGCCTTTGGAAGAAACCAGGTTGCAGAAGGTGGCTGAGAACCCCCAGCTGAGGCTTACTAAATCTTGCCACCTGGGATCCATTATAATACTAACCCCACCCGCCCGGTGCAGATTTAAGATGCTAATGAGACACACAGTGCACGATGTTGGGTGTGGAATTCCATGTAGTGGAGTAGAGAAAACACATTATACAAATGATCCTCAAATCCCACATTAAATGACACAAAAGCCTGCACTCTTTATAAAGAGCACCGTTTGAACTGCCCAGCTTTCTCTTTGCTCCAGCAATCCCCTCCTCTGCAAGTGTATTTTTTAATAATAAACTGTCCCTGCTTCTGATACTACCATGTTGCTGTCCAATCCCTTATGCTAAAACAAAAGACCCTGAAAGTGAGGGTGATCACCAGACTTTGACATCCACCCATATCAGAACTGTCTGTAACAAAGACAGAATACGGAGAGAAAAATAAGTTTATTAGTTGTATCAGGTGTATTTCAGGTATATGTAGCATCCTGCAGCTCACAGCCAAGAAAGAAACTTCCCCTTCCCTGTGCGGTGGCTTCTGACTCAAACTCTGGAAGATCGTCTTGCAGAACAGGCCTCTCAAGATATTGATACCTTGTACCTCTCCCCATTACTGCTTTTGATGTATTGGAGAAGTTGGCTCATTCTATTCTGCTGAAATTTACCTTAGATGCTTGGCAGTGTGACACTAGCTAGATCTGCTTCCATACATCCTGTTACATTGACAAACCAGCAGGCATTCCAGGTAAACTGGGCTAAACAGAGGAGGTTAAGGATGCTCCCAGTCTTCCTGCCCTCCAGAGTCAGAGACAGTTTGACAACCGTCATTTCTCTCAGGTCACATATTGTCAATTGATTTCCTCCTTTCCTGAATTCTTTTGAGCATCCCTCAAAGAAGACACCTTACTTTGTCTTATCGTGAGTAGCTGAAAATTTACTTCAGACCCCTACCACGCTCTTGGCATTAATAAACCTCTTGTCTAAAAGACAATTTGACTCTCTCTCTGTCTTGCTCTGCTCCCCCCAAGCCCCAGCCTCTAGAAAATCTAACACATTCTTTCTGTGGTTTATATTCACTTCAGGGTCATGCATGCTGTTAGCCACTTCCCATAGGTATTCCCAGGCACAAATTATTTATTCAAAGCTCCAGGCAATGGCTTTCTAAGTCTTTCTTTTCTATTATTGCTGGGGTTCTCCTCTTGGTCCTGGCCCTGGTGATCTCTGTTGAATGAGTTCAGAGAGAGTTTAGGAGGCAGAGTTTGTTACTGATTGACATAAACTACTCTCAAGGCTAGAGACACCATTGCACAGGAAGACACTGTCATGGAGTGGGAGCAGACAATGGTCAAAGCTACCACTGTGTTTGCCTACATGCTTAGGTATGCTTGTTGCCATCTCTTAGCGTTTCTGGGAGAGACAACTTTCCTAGGGACATATTTTTCCTGTCCAGGTGATTGCCAGCCTTATTTGAGCTGATTTCTTAAGGGTGGAGACATGGCTAAGCCTTTTATTTATTTTTATTTAATTATTTTTGCCAGATAGTCTCAAGCTAGATAGTAATATTTCTAATTAAAAATTACTTTGAGAATTTCATACATAAGTATTGTATTCACATCATTCCATGCTCCGTGTCCGCTTCAACTCCTAGGTTCACCCCAACTGCCTTTCAAATTCATTACCGCTTTTTCTTTTATTATTATTGCTACTTTTTGTACACATATGTATATATAAATACATTCCGCTGACTTTATAATATTATGAGCTTTGGGGGAGTTTATAAAGTCCTATGTTCATTTATCACCAGAGCCATCACTTTCATACCATTCTCTTGGCCATATTATGTCAATTGAGTAGATTAAAAGGAGTTAGATCAAGAAGAACAGACACAAATCTATAAAACAGCCATCCTCTGCCTGTCCTTAATGGGTTTTAGAGAAGCCCTGCTCCCTCCCCTTCCTGTTTGGTAGTCTGCTTTGCAGCTGTCTTTCACCTTTTCTGAATCTGAAGGACGGACAGCACTTGTGACTTCCTTTCCTTTCCCACAGCATTTTAAATCTCAAGAAAGGGCAGTTTTGACCTTTTCACTTTCCTTGGAATGGGTGTGTTGACGAGGTCACAGGGGGCGACACTGAAGGTAATCATGAGTGAAGAGGGTTCATCAAGTCCAGATCTCCACGCTGTTCATTTCTAATAATATCCACCTGGCACCATCTTGATCTCAACTCTCACACTTTGGAGTAAAGCTTTACAGTCAACCATGCATGCTAAGAATATATATCGTTTTTATAGGACTCATTTTAGAGAGAAATGATTTAATTTTCATAAAGTTTAAAAAGAAGACTGAAGTGACTGGATTTTTGATCCTAGCACTTGGGAGGCAGAGGCAGGTGGATTTCTCTGAATTCCAGGCCTGCCTCATTTACATAGCAAAATCCAGGCCAGTTGGGACTGTACAATGAAACCCTGTGTCAAAACCCAACCCAACCCAAACTAAACTAACATGCCTACTCTCAACCTGAACAAGCAAACAAGCTAATAAACAAACTCCCCACACAAAACAAAACAAAGGAATACCGAAGTGAGTGGAATCAGGAGAGAAGATGCTTGGGATGTCTCAGTTGGCACAGTCCAGACTGGAATGTTAAACATACATGGTCCTACGTACAGACCCGGGGCACTGTAAAGTCCCTGTTGCGTGGTGATGCTCTTGAGGAAATGAAGTGAAATAGCATGTTGCTACCCAAAGTCTTGCATTTGCTTTCCTGCAGACGGCAGCGGGGACAGGAGGGAGAGGCAAGATTAGAGCTTCCAGCAAGCTGGACAAGACCCCTGTTATTCTATAGAATAGAAACTTTCTTTGCTGAGTGTATCCTTAGCTGCTCAGTTGCCATGATGGCTAGAGTTTCAGCGTTTCTGGAATACTAGCTGTTAATGGTCACGCTCTCCTTAAATCACGCTTTGGTGTCAGGAGTGAGGTTGGAGGATGAACATAGAGCACGGTACACCCCACAGGGTCTAGTTTTCAGGTCCATGTGCCACCTAGGATTAGCAGGAAAGGACTAGGGGGGTATAAAAAAGAGCTCAAGAAATGGGGTCAGAGATTCAAGGGACAGCCGCATTCAGATCATACAACAGGGAAAAGATTCAAGTGACAGCCGCATTCAGATCATACAACAGGGAAAAGATTCAAGTGACAGCCACACTCAGATCATACAACAGGGAGGAGCAGGTATGTTTGATTCCTCTGGTCAGGAGCTTTCAGTGTGTTTCTCATGTAGGTAGTGTTTAGTAGCTGGTGAGACATAAGCGGGTTTGAGGGTCAATGAGGAGGCCCCCCTCCTTCAGTCAGTTTCAGCCTCTCCCTCTTGTTCTTTGTTAACATACCAGTCTGAACGAAGGGGAAATGTTGAAATTGTTCCTAATTAGAATTGAAAATATCACACGAAAGTAGGGACAAGGTATCATAATTACCCTTCTTTAAGGGTTATGACACATGAATGGAGAGTGACAGATTTGACTACAGGGAGGGAAGTGAAGGTCAAGGGCTTTTCAGAGGCCAATGAAGGAAGCCTATTGTTCCCCCCTGGGAAAGCATGGTTATTTTTGCTAGATTTACTTAATTTCTTT
>NC_022009.1:115334273-115346972 GCF_000317375.1 Microtus ochrogaster
TCTTCCTCCTCCTCCTTCTCCTCTTCCTTCTCCTCCTCCTTCTCCTTCTTCTTTTCAGAAGGATCAGAGCTACCTGGAAGTGCCAGAAAGATTATTAAATTAGTGTCTAGCAGGAGGCTTTTACATGTTATAGAGATACTTCAAATGAACCTTTTAATTTCTGGGACAGTAAAACAATCGCCCCTCAGCAAAGCTGTCTGTTCCTAAGACTTGAGCAAACAGTACATAATCTACTCAAAGATCTGGACCAGCATAGCGGTCTCCCTCATCATTTTTGCTTTTATCCGTGAGACCGTTTTCCTCCATAATGGACCTCTGGCTGTTACCCACTCCCACTCTTGGGATTGCGTCATGTTATGTAATAAGCCCTGTCTCTACCCTGCAATGTGTGTCTCATCTGAATTCATTCACAAGGTCCTGGGAGTAGAGGGGAGGCCAGAGGTAACTTCTGATTGCAGTAGAAAGAGGACAATATGCAAAATGAGCAGGGTATGGAAGGATGGAGGGAGGGGTAGTGACCAAGATACATCTGCAAGTTTACACAGCAGCGGCTGAGTTTGCTCTGAAAGAAACATTTCTCATCCTTGTCTGTGATCTTTGAAACAGCGGAGGTCATTTTTACATAAATTTTATTCCCTTTGAAGGTAGAACTGTTGATGGAACTTATGAAGATATTAATTTTAGGTGTCTAACGTCTCCAAATAGCAAAACACAACATGTGAATTGGATTACTATACCGGAGATGACACTTTTCTCCCCTTCCTACATCGAAGTCAACAGGATGCAGACAAGCCTCTTGTCCCAGCTGGTTTGCACATTAAAACTAATAGAGATGAATGAAGGTGAGGTCAAGCTGGCCTTCTGTTCTCCAGCCCTTCCATTTCTCAGGGTTGCCGTGTTACTCCTCCAGGGTAGACTAGAAGAGTATCTGCTGACATCTGGAAAAAAGTGTGAGGCTTTGTTCTAAATCGGATAAGCCTATTTCTTTTCCTTCTGTTCCCGAAAGTGAGAAAACAGAAACGTTCCACGTTAAGATGAGACTTTACAGACTCAGATAATTAACAGTGTGGCATGTAGGACATAATTTCTCCATTCTTTTCTTCCAGGGTAGACAGTCATCAACTTTGAAGCTGGACCATGTTTGGAAAGGGGAGACTGCACTCCCTGGCCTAAGAGTTGACGGTCACCAAAGGGGCGATGCTGAAATATATGCACGGACACTTCTGTGCCTGTTAGAGCCTTTGGTGATAGGAATTTATAGGTCTCTTACACCTTTCTCCATTTTCTTTCCCAAACTTCCCTCATCTCAAGATGTTTTAAAGCATCCATTATCCTTGGGCTCAGAGCGATAATAGAACACCATAGCAACTGAGATGGCAGTGGCTGTGGGTTGAGACACGGTTTTGGATTGTAGCTGTTCATTTTAGAGGTTCAAAACTAGCCCCTCAGACTGATTTCTGTTCCGACTTAGGAATTATTTTTCAAACATTTATTGTGTGTTTGTGTGTGTGTGTGTGTGTGTGTGTGTGTGTGTACATGCCATAATGCCAATGTGGAGGTTGGAGGAGTCTGTTCTATCCTTTCTATATATGTGCTCCTGTGTGCTCTGGAGAGCAAACTCAGTATGTCAGACTTGACAACAGCATTCTTGCTGGTGGTACTGGATGTATCTCCCAGCCTTCTGATTTTCCAGATATTTCCCCCCTCTGTTTTACCCAAAATTATATTATTCACTAGGTATTCAGAAGAGAACAAGGCTTTGTTTGGTGTCTACTTTGTGCCTGTGTCTATTTTGTATATATTTTGGATATAAAGTCTAAAAGGGCAAGGAAAGTAGTTTCCTCTCTTTTGTTTATTTTTGGCAATTCTGGGTATAGAATTTGGTCCTTAAGCATGATTGGCAGGCAATCTGTCTTAGTTAGGGCTGCTATTGTTGTGATGAAACACCTTGAACGAAGCAACCTGGGGAGGAAAGGGTTTATTTAGTGCACACTTCCATATCATAGTACATTATCGAAGAAAGTCTGGAGAGGAACTCAAACTGGGCAGGAACCTAGAGGCAGGAGCTGATGCAGAGGCCATGGAAGGGTGCTGCTATCTGGACTGGATCTCATAGATTGCTCAGTCTGCTCTCCTATAGAACCCAGGACCACAGCCCAGGGATGGCACCGTGCTCAATGGGCTTAGCTCTTCCCTGTCAATCACTAATTAGGAGAATGACCTGCAGACTTGCCTGCAAGCTGATCTTGTGGAGGCTCGATTGAGGTTCCTCCTTTCAGATGACTAGCTTGTGTCAAGTTGACATAAAACTAGCCAGCGCACACTCTTTCATTAAACTATACTCTTCACCCCACAGGCTCTTTCTCTCTCTAAGAGTTCAGACAGATGGCTTTTCCCCTACAGAATCATTTGGGTTTTCTTGGCAAAAATACAGTGACTTGCTCCTTGTGCATAAAAAGCACTTGGAGTGTGACTGATCAGAGTCATAAAGTTAGTATAAACTACATGCTTGCTTTTGAATAATTAGTATGGAAATTTCAGATAGCTATTGATAATTTTTATAGTTATTATCTGATGAAATACTCTTTGGATATGCCTTAAAATTAAATAATAGTAAATTTGATTTTGCCCATCACTTTATTGTTTTTGTAATGTAACTGCTTGAAAACCGAAGTCTCTATTGGGTCATTGCATTTGTGGCTCACATGACATTTTTAAGGTTGTTTTTGAAAAATAAAAGCAACACGATTTTGACTGGGCAGTATAACTCCTCAGTAGATCATTGAACAAGGAGGCGTAAGAACCCCGATACAGAAGAATCCATGTGAGTTAAACATGAACAGTGCTTTCCTGATGTTCAGGACACCACACACTTCTTGTTTACTGCTATTTTTCTACCTATATTGCTAAGGACTTTCCTGTTTAACTTTCCTGTTTAGCTTCACACATTTCTTATTTGTCAGCCACAAAATGTAACAGTCTTTAGGTGTCAGCCTTGATAATTTTCTTTCTCTCTCTACACTATCTTCTTGGATTTATTCTATTCTGCTGGATCCCAAACATCTGGATGCTGAAGGCTCTCAAATGAGTATTTTTAGCATTAAACTTTTAAGTCCCCAAATTATAGACCCATCTAGATTTTTTAACATATGTGTCAAATTAACACCCCCCCCCAAAAAAAACCCTCTGGATTTCCAACTCTAAACATGTACCATTTTAATCTTCTTAGATGCTACTGATGAAAACTTGTCTACCTGGTTATTCAGGTCAGACTTAGCAGCTACTTTTTAATTAAAATTTATTCTTCTCTCATACAATATATCCCGATCACAGACTCCCCTTACTCAGCTCTTCACAGTCCCCTACTCTCTTCTCTCCCCCAGATCCATTCCTCCTTCATTTCTCTTCAGAAAAGAGCAGGCCTACTAGGAATCTCAACCAAATATGGCATAACAAGATACAGTAAGACTAGGTACACACCCTTACATCAATACTAGATGAGGTAACCCAGTAGGAGGAAAAGGGTCCCAAGAGCAGGCAAAAGAATCAGAGACAGCCTCACTCCCACTATAGGGAGTCCCACAGGAACACCAGGCTACACAAAGAACAATTGTCTAAACCAGTTGTTCTGAACCTTCCTAATGCTGTGACTCTTTTATTCGGTCCCTCATGTTGTGGTGACCCCTCCAATCATAAAATTATTTTATTGTTACTTCATTGATGATGGATGCTAAAAAGAAATACCACACTAGCTCAGAACTGAGTATAATAAAAGGTTATTTGTTTAAAGGCAGACCCACAGATCACAGTTCTCTGCAGAAATGGGAAATCAGAACCAAATCCAGCAGCTGAAAGAGAGAGTGAGCATGTGCTTTACATAGGCATTTATAGTATAAGAGGCCACACCCAAGTGAGCAGGTAACTTAAAGGCTGCTGGCTGTAGGATTTCCTACAGCACTTCTTAGCTGTAATTTTGCTACACTTATTAATTGTAATGTAATATCTGTGTTTTCAGATGGTCTTAGGTGAGCCCTGTGAAAGGGTCACTCAGCTTGACAACTGTGGGTCTAAATTCTTGTTATTCCTGGAACTGATGCTGTAAAAACACTAAGCCTTAGTCCTTCAAAGGCAAGGCGGCTGGCTTTTTTTTTTTATTATTTACTTCCTGGTCATCAACATCCGTTTTGATGCCCATTGACCAAGCCCAAATGTGCTCATTATGATATTTATGGTTGGGCTGTTTCACAATAACAAAGATTCAAGAAAATATAAAATATAAATGATGATTTCTTACCTGTTTCTCCACATCCAGGAAGATGGACTTTTAAAAGATTTCATCTAATAAATATTTCAAAAGTTGAACTGTTTTTAGCCATAATGGAAATGCAGATTAAAGATCCTTTGAGACTGTTCCTTACCTGTGCTACAGTGCTAATGCCAAGAAAATAATGACAACAATTGCAGGCTAGGATGTAAGGAAAGAGGGAAGATTTATTCCAATGCTTCTCAACTTGTTGGTTATGACCCTTTGGGGGTAGCTTATCATATATTTACATGACAATTCATAACAGTAGCAGAATTACAGTAATGAAATAGCTTTATGGCTGAGACTCACCACAGCATGTGGGACTGTATTAAAGGGTTGCAACACCAGAAAAGCTGAGAACTCCTGATGTATTCATTAATGGTGGGAATGTAAACTGATGTAGCCACTATGGAAGTCAGTATGCAAGTTCCTCAAAAAGCTACAGATCAGACTTGCTTATGAGTAAGCTATACCACTCTTAATATATACCCAAAGGTCTCTAAGTCCTACTTCACAGAGACTGTCTTAGTTCTAAGATATTTGTACATTCATGTTCATTGTGGTATTCTCATGAGCTATGAAATGGATCCAGCCTAGATGTCCATCAGCATATGTATAGGTAAAAAAAATGAAGTTATATACATGATGGAATTTTGCATATAGTTAGTAAGGAAAAATAAAGTCATATTTGTCGGAACATGGATGAAACTGGGAATCATTGTTTTAAGCAAAAATAAATCAAATTTAGAAAGATAAACACCATGCATTCTTTTGTATGTGGATTCTAGTTTTGTTTTTGTGTATATATGTGTGTCTGTATATGTTTATATATAGTTTCCATACACATGTACATTAATAGGTATGTGTATATATGTGTGTACGTGTATATGCATGTACATATGTATGTGTATATGTGTATATGTCTGTGTATGCACATATGCATATATGTGTGTGCATATGTCTATGTGTATATGTATGTGCATATGTACATGTATATGTATGTGTGTATGTGTATATGTATGTGTATACCTGCATATATGGAAACTAGGAGTCAATGTTGAGTATTTTCCTTGATCACTTTGCACCTTATATTTTGTCCATATCTTTGTGGTTTTCTTGATTTTTATGGGGAAACATTATGGTTTATTATCAATCAAAGACTAAGTATTTCTCATGTGTTTGTCTATTGGGCTTTCTTCTCTTGTTACATGCTTCAAATACGGAGAAGAAATAAATACATATAGCAATGATATCATTAGTACAGTTTAACATATGCTGTAGTGGGGGAAGTTTAGTGATCTGGGCAAGCTATATTGTTGCGATATTGCAATTTATATTGCTTACTAAAGCAGTATAAATCATGATTTTACAACTCTCCTACCTTGGAGATTATAGTCTCTGAAAATAAACATGAGGAATATTTCTTCTCAAATAAACTTCTATTGCATGATCTAAAACCTAAAAATAAGAAGTAACCAGATACTCATGAAATAAACAGTTGGTATGGGAAAATTGCAATTCTACCTCTTGACTGACTATCACAAGGCTGTATTTATCTGTTTGTGTAACTGTAATGAAATTTGAGAGGCAAGCTAACTTTACAAAGACATAAGCTTACAGTTCTGATGATTCAAAGGCGTGGGGCCAGCAACAGACTAACTCTGCAGAGGACCTTGCGATGGATTGGGAGAGATTCTTCACAATGTAAGAAGCCAGCAGTCATTGGGTGGCCAGGATCGCTTCACGGCAGCTTGCTTCTGTAAGATCTCAGGAGTCAGGAAAGAGCTCTTTTGAGGCCCTCTGAAGCAGTCACTCAGTGACCTGACGATTATCCCCTAGGCCCCACATCTGAAGAATCCTGCCATTTGTCAGCTGCTCTTCACAGCAGAGCAAACTCCTGGAGGCCAGGGAAGTCACCCCAAAGTCGTAATAGTTACACATGGAAACAATGTTTCAGAGGTTTTCATGCATTTTATGAAAGAACTGGTGTACAAAACTACATAAAAATAGATCTTGAGTAAATTGACAGATCATGTAGACTAATTTTACATTAATTTGTCATCCTGTTTGTAAGTTTTTGGATTTATTGCTTCTCTCTGTCCCTCTTCCTCTCCTCCTAAGCCCCTTCCTCTTTCCCACCATTAAGCACAGGTGCCCTTGGTGACTGGGAAACACAACTTGTTTTTCTCTGAAATGTAGTAGCTTATCCTTTGACTCAGGACTATTTCCCCAAGCTCTGCTCCAGTTGTGATTACACCCAGAACCTTCAGATTCCTCAGCTGCCTAATAAAGCAGACAGCGAACAGATCTGGACGATGCAGCCAGGATTTGGCTGGAGCCGCTGTGTTCCTCTTCGGGTCCTCTTGTTCCTGAGCAACGATTGTGGGGTTTATGAGCCCTAGAAGGGCTGGCGAGTTAGAGCTGGAATTAGCTGCGTCCTGATCTCAGTTGCACAGATGTGGCTTTCATTGATTTTTATGGGAGATTTGTGCACATAATGGAGAGAGAAATGTCACTGATTTGTTTTAATTTAGCTTGAGCAGTAACCCTTCACTAATGGGACGCCTTCTAAAATAGGCAAATCTGCTCTCATTTTGTTTTTGTTTTTTCTAACCATGGGATGTGTTGGTTTGGATTCCTTTGACTCAGAAAGTCCCAGGGACTTCGTAATAATCTAGGCACTTGCACAGGAATAGTGTCACTAGTTATGTTTCATTGGCACAAGCATGCGATTATCTCAGTTATAATCTAGTAAAATTGCTATATATGTTGTTGGTTCCTCTTTAAAATTCAGATTAGATACTAGATGGCCATGTCTCTGCCTGACATTATCGATATTTTGTCGTGAGGACTGTCATGCATAGGGTTTTGGTAGCATCCCTGTTTTTGTGACTCTGTACCCATAGCACTCCTTCCTCCTCCAGTTCTAAAATCTTTCAATGTCTTCAGGCTCTCCTAGATATCCTTGAGAGGGCAAGAAACTGGTTTAAAAATTTTGTTTTAAATCAAGTGCAAAGAAAAGGCTAAATAGAATATAAAAAACTTAAAGCTATAAGCATGATCAAAAAATTATTACTACTCCTACTTATTTAGAAAATAATTTAAGAGAGCTCAAAAATCTACATTCTTTTTTATCAAAATTTAATAAAAATACAGAAAATTATAACCATAAAGAAAAATGGTACATTAGAATTTGCTAAAATTGTGATTTCTTGCTTTTCAAGTGATTATTACCACAGTGGGTAAGAAAGATTTGGAGAACATGCATACAAAGCATATCTGATAAAGAATTTCTATGTAGGATGTATTATTTCCTATAATTCAATAATTTAAAAGTATGAGCAGAGAACTTGAAGAGAGGTACAAAATGATTAACAGGCACAAGGTCCTCACCACCAAGATGCATAGCAGTGCAAACTCACTGGGAAATGAAAAGTGTACAGTTGAGCCATGAAGATAAATCACAAAAAGAAAGAAAACTATTCAATGTTTTAGGTTAGTTTACAATTTTGTGTTGAGCTCTATTCCTAGCTCTCTCAGGCTGCATGTCACCCCAAGCAGCCTGTGAGACTCAGGTTGGACATACCTCATGGAAAATAAGGGGATGATGTATTGACTACAAAAGGATCTTTGGGAAAGGTTTGTAGTTTCTTATCAAGTTAAGCATATATATGTCCTACGACTGAGAAATAATTCCTAGATATTCATCCAATATAAATAAATGAAAAGGCATCAGGAGGATTTTCATAAAATGTTCATAAAATCGTGGTGCAGAAGTAAGTAGTACATAGGGATTCTGCCTTCTGATTGGTGCCTTGGACAGAACACAGGATGCCTGCGTGGTATTCTTTACGGTTGCCTCCCATCATGAGAAAACCTCACAGAAACCCTGTTTCTGTGTTTGAAAAATGCAAAGCCAAGAATGCTTGCGATAGGCTTAGAAGCAATTACAGAACAAAGAACAAACCTAGCTGAAATGACATGAGTTTAATTTGCATGTTACATCTAAGGCATAGAAGAGAAGCTAGATGTAACATCCTTTATTGGCACAGTTTGTGACGCTTGAGTATGACCTGTGGATTAGACAATGAAACAGTTTTCTTCTTTTTAAATAATCATACTGCACTGTTAGAACACTGTTAAAAACTGGCACCTGTTGGGGGTGTTTAGGTTTAAAGATATAATTTTTCCAGCCTGGTATCAACTGTTTCAGAAGAACTTTCGCACGTGAGAGAGTTGATGGTAAAACAACTGACAAATCTAAGTGAACAGGTGTACTGAATTTTCTCCCCTTTTCCTGCTAATTACATTAGATTATTTGTGTGTGTGTGTGTGTGTGTGAATGTGTGTGTATGTACATACGCATGTGACAGTGTGTGGACAGGTCAGAGAACAACCTGTAGAGGCTGCTTCTCTTTCTACTGTAGGTTATGACATCAAACTCATGTAGTTGGTCTTGCTGGCAAGTGCCTTACCCAGCTGAGGTATCGGTTTGGTCCAATATCGGACTTCCTTGGATCATCCTTTGAACTTTTCTAAAATTAAAATTTTACAAATCAAAAAATTTCAAATAAAAGTTGATGAAAACCATGCAGAAAATACATAAGAGCAGTGAAGTTGAATTGCCATGAGTACATGTGTTCTTTTTTTTTTGCAATACAACAAAACATAACAAATTTAACAGCTTAAAGCAAGTTATGCAGTTTTGGTGGAATGGAGTTCTAGACACAACTTATCTCAGTTTCAGTCGAAAGAGTGACTAGGGTTGTGATTTATTTGGAGGCAAAGTGGGGCAGGCTTCCTGTGAGATCATCAAGGCTGTTGGCAGAGTTTATTTCCTTGAGGTGCTGTGGCAAAGGTCTCAGTTTCATGCCAGCTTTTGGTTAAACCCTGTTGCCATTTCAGAGGGTACTCATCATCCCCATTCCTGACATCAAATATGACTGTTACAACGAGGTCAGCACGAGGCTTTACCTTGTTCCCACATATTACCTTTCTTAAAGTCACCGGGCTGGTCTCCCATGATAGAGGGAAGGGATTATATACATATTTGAACTTTCAGACATGAGAACTTTTGGTAGTCTGTCCACTACAATAGATGTTAGCACACTGACTATGATACATCAAGTTCTAAATAGTTTTCCTACTTCAACTTAGACTAAGCTAAGAAATGAAAATATAACTATTGATGGCATGTATTTGAAAGTAAAAGTTTTACTGAAGAAAATAGTTATCCGTGTGTGTGTGTGTGTGTGTGTGTGTGTGTGTGTGTGTGTACTCAGGATCTTTAGAACATAGTTCCTAGGCTTCAGAAATACTTACAAAATTCTTCCTTCTTGCCATGGTTTGGATAGAGCTTGAGTGTGTCCCCCAAGAATTCAGTGTGTTGGCAGCTTGATCTGTAGGGTGATGGTGTTGGGAGGTAATGGGACTTAAAAGGTGCGGTCTAGTGGGACATTCTCAGGTCACAATGGTTGTACTAATGGGATGCTTACGTTGTCCAAACAGCAAGTTCTCATAACAGGAAGCCTGAGTCCTGAATCGTGCTCCATACCTGTTTGATAATGCTGTAGTTTCTTCCTACAAGGGCTTCCATCATCATGAAGCTATGCATAAAATGGTGTTTACCAAGACAGAGTTGCTGCTGCTGTAACTTGGAACTTCTGGAAGTATGAGCTAATTAAAACATTTCCCTTAGACTGCCTCACGGACATCACAAAATAAGCAAAAATGGATTACTACATTCTAGAAGTTGTTTGATCATAAATGTTGGCCTTTTCATTTTCGGCAATGGTAAGACGATATACTTCTTTATCCCCTTTGAGTTGAGAACTTTGTCATTTGCTTTGGTCAATGAAGTGAAGTTCGAGGGCACGTGACCTGCTTTCTGGTCATCCTTATCTGGCTCACCATCTTTGAGAAAATATTCTGCAATTGAGTTTCTGTCAGGCTGGGTTTCTGAGTGATTACAGCAAGCAGAGCCTTCAGGCTGACCCAAATTGGACATGTAATAACAATGAAAAATGAACTTTTGTTGGTTTGTTGACAGTTTTGGATTTTTTGTTGTTGTTATAAAAATCTGTCTTGACTAGTGCTGAAATTTATGATTAAAATCGTGTGCTATCATAAAAAACCTCTGAATTATGTAGTACTGCAGTAGCGGTTGATTAAAAAATTTATATTTATTTATTTGCTGATTGATGGAATAATTGTGTGTGTGTGTGTGTGTGTGTGTGTGTGTGTGTGTGTGTTTTGTGGCTTTTATGTGAATGGCTCAGGACATCAGGACACCACTCGGGAATTGATTTTCTTTTTCTGTTATTCTGTCGATTCTGTGGATCAAATTCATGACATCAGTTTTGGCAACCAGAACCTTTTCCATTGAGTCATCTGTCTTACCGATATTAACTTTTAAAAATGATGATGATGATGATGATGATGATGATGATGATGATGATGATGTGTGTGTGTGTGTGTGTGTGTTTGGGAAACTGTTGCCACACATACACAGTACCTGTATGTAAGTCAGAAGACACCTTTCAGGGGCTAGTTCTTTCCTCCAAACCTTTATGTGTAGTCCAGAGATTGAACACAAGTGCTCAGGTTTATGAACCAAGTATTTAACTCTTTGAGCCATTTCTCCAGCCCTGAGTGTTTCCTTCTTTGATTTTTTTTTGGTGTTTTTGAAGGACATTTACTTGTTTGTTTTGAGACATAGTTTCACTCTATGACACAGGCTAACCTGGATCCTACTCTGTAGCCAGACTGCCTTTGAACTCTTAGCAATTCTCCTGACTCAGCCTCTCAATGCTCTGATTACAAGTGTGAGCCACTATACTCAACTTATAAACTTCCTAAACTTACAGGTATAGTCCAGGTTGACCTCTACCACTTCAGCTTAGCATAGTGTGTGTGTGTGTGTGTGCGCGCGCGCGCGTGTGTGTGCAGCATCACATCTAGTCAGGATGATTGAAAATGGAAAATTGGAAGCAGAAAGAATAGTAATGTCCAAATTCTAGACCAAGAAAGATGATAAAACCTACACTGAGGGTGCAGAGCAAGTTCAAGATTCCAGGATATGAGGAAGAAATTGGACAGCAGTATGTAAACTCTGCACTTCAAGCTGTTAACTGTACTGAAGTGTACGGTGCTTTGAATGATACTGGCTTATATAGTCGACTGTTTGGTCCCATAGTTCACGGAACTGTTTGAGAAGGATTAGGAGGTGTGGCCATGTTGGAGGACATGTGTTAATGCAGGTGAGTTTTGAGGTTTCAAAAGTTCTTATCAAGCCCAGCCTTTTTCTTTGTTTTTCTGTCTCTGTCTCTATCTCTGGCTGTCTGTCTCTGTCTATATCTCTGTCTCTCTCTGTCTGTCTATCTCTGTCTATCTCTCTCTCTATGTCTCTGTCTGTCTCTGTATCTCTGTCTGTCTGTCTAAATATCTCTCTGTTTGTCTCTCTGTGTCTCTGCCTGTCTGTCAGTCTGTATCTGTCTATCTGATTATCTCTCTGTCTCTGTCTGTTTGACACTCTATCTCTCTCTGTCTGTATCTCTGTGTGTCTGTATGTCTCTGTCTGTCTATCTCTCTGTCCTTGTCTGTCTGTCTGACATCATGTCTGTCTGCCTATCTGACATTTTCTCTCTGTCTCCTACTCTCTGCCTGCTGCCTGCAGATCAGATGTAAGCTCAGCTACAGCTCTGCTGCTTAGCTTGCCTGCCTCCTGCCATACTTTACTACCATGATGGTCATGGATTACCCTGTGAAATGATAAACAAACCCTCAATTGAATACTTTATTTTATAAATTGCCCTAGTCATTGTGTTTCTTCATAGCAACAGAACAGTAACTAAGACATGGTATAAGTTCAGGGGCTGGTGAAATCACTATTAGCTGTATTGTGTGCTTGGAAAACTGTTTTCTGGCCATAGAGCCTTGGGGTTGACCTTCTCAGCTTCAGGGACTCAGCAAGCACCACCTAATATTCATTTCTGCTTCTACTTGCCTCAGCACATTTTAAAGCTAGTAGCTATTGAGATTTCTGGCTAATACCAAAAGGACTTGTACTTTTGAATCCATTGTGGCAGTTTTCATTTAGCACTTACTATGAGTCAAGTACATGGGTTAGCTCTTCAACCTTTCACTATGAGCACATCAGGCCCAGAACAGAGTCAAGAGGCTTGTGTCTCTTAGGTTTCAGACTTCAGGTTTGTTTTATAAAGATTTCCTTTTCAAATATCTATCTATCTATCTATCTATCTATCTATCTATCTATCTATCTATCTATCTATCATCTATCTATCCATCCATCTATCTATCATCTATCTATCTATCTATCTATCTATCTATCTATCTATCTATTGTCTGTCTATCTATCTATCTATCTATCTATC
>NC_022009.1:115347072-115351574 GCF_000317375.1 Microtus ochrogaster
TCTATCTATCATCTATCTATCTATATATTAATATGTACATGTGCATCTATTTACATATGAATATGAAAATCATATGCATGCATATGAAAATCAGAGGGTATCTTACTAGAGTTGGTTTTGGCTTTTCTCCAACAACCATGCATGTTTTGGATATTAAACTCAGATCATCAGGCTTGGGGTAAGAGCTCTCTTCCACTGGTCCCTATAAAACTTTCTTAGTTTATGTTTCATGTAAGTCAATAATGTTTAACCTCAAAGATAGTCAATTGGAACACCATTTTCATCAAACTGTAGCTATTACAGTAGCTATTGTGATATTCAATAATTGAACTGTTTTCCCATTGCCTTCAAAGCAAATTCAAAAACAGAAGCAGGACTGGGGTTTATTTGCATTATCTATTACCTCCCCCATCAGATTTTAATACTAATTCTCATTTGCTTCTGTTGCACTCATGAGACGATTTTCTTTTTTTCTCAAGAACTATCTCATCACTGAACAGCCAACAATGCCTTTTAAAAAAAATTAGTGCTAATTCTTAAGTTTGACACAAGATGTTTCATTTTGAGAAAAACGTTATAGGAACAGAATAGAAAATTACATCTTTTAAACATAGCTCCTTTTAATGGTTTTCATCATAGACTATGAATTTTATTTAAGGAAATGAAAAATGTTGATTTCCAGTGGGAAACATTGTTTATACCCAGCTGTATATTATATTTGACAAAATATAGGAAGGCATTCTAAAGCTATATTTTGTAAACAGAAATACTTTCTTAGAATTTTAAATAAAATTTAACTTTTTTTCTATAAACATGCAAATGTATTTAAGAGATAATTAACTAACCACCTGTCTTAGTTGGTGTTTTATTGCTGTGAGGAGATACCATGACTGCAGTAACTCTTATATGGAAAACATTTAATTGGGGCCGGTTAGCAGGTTCAGAGGTTTAGTCCATTATCACCGTTGTGGGAAGCATGACAGTGTATAGTCAGACATGGTACTGGAGAAGGATCTGAGAGTATATCTTGATCAGCAGGCAAAAGTAAGTAAACTGTGTCCTTGAATCTAACAGTAGAGTCATATGGCCAGAAATGCAAAATTCTTCTGCTTGATGGGTTTGGAACATGGCCCACCCCTTCAACTACATCTTCACCACCTTTCTGTATTCCATGGTTTCCTTCACTGCCTAAGTTTGGCTGTCATGGAACTCATTCTGTAGACCAGGCTGGCCTCAAACTCAGAGATCCACCTGTTTTGGTCTCCTGGGGGTTGGAATTATAATTCCATTTCACAGCTAGAGACTTAGTTGGGTGGGATCTTACCCTGAAGTCACCACTGCCTTTATCCTATTTAACAGCAGGAATTTTTTTAATCTCTTTATCTCCTTGAATACAGGACTTAACTTCATTCCATTTGTTGGTACCCCCTTTCTACTTAAACTCTACATTTTCTTAGCTTGTTCTTATTATAATTATTTATTTATTTATTATTCTTAGCTTGTTCTTTTGCATTATAGAATATCATAAGAATGAACACTAACAACCACACAATAAAGCCAATAGTAGGATGTTTTAAAATTTTCTTCACGAACACAATTAATTCAAAACTTTTCAATTCAGCCCCAGGCAGACTTGTTGGATAAGGTTCAAAAGCAGCTACATTCTTCACCAAAAATATCACAAGCTGGGTCTCTAGGTCTCTAGGCCACACACAAATATTCTTCTCCTCTGAAACCTCTTGAGCCAGGCCTCTGCCATTCAAATTACACTCAACATCACTGTTTCTATATTTCTTCTAGGATGCCCCACTAAGCCTCACTTAAAGCATTCAACTGCTATTCTAATCCTCTGTCCCAAAGTTTATATTCCTCCAAACAAAAACTCCAACACCCTACTCCTGGTACCAATTTCTGTTCTGTCTTAGTGAGGGTTTTATTGTTATGAAGAGAGACCATAACCACAACAACTCTTATAATGGAAAACATTGAATTGGGCTGACTTACAGTTTTGATGTTGAGTCCATTATCATTATGGTGGGAAGCATGGCGCTGCAGAAGGAGCTGAGATTCTACATCCAGATCAGTAGTCAACAAGAAGTGAATGTCACTCTAGACCTGGCTTGAGCTTTTCAAACCTCAAAGCCTTCCTCCTAGTGATGCTCTGCCTCCAACAAAGCTTTACCTACCCCAACAGCTTACACCTCCTGCTAGTGCCACTTCCTGTGAGCCTATGTGGGGCATATTTTTTCAAAACACTATACCACCATTTACACAAGTTAAGTTTTGTTGATGTTAGTGACATCAAATTCCTTCCTGGGAGTTGGGTTTTGATCATCAGAATCAGCTGATCTCTTACTAAAAGATGTCTCACCCTAAGAAACATTAACGATTGACTACAACACTCTTGAGTACAGGGGTAAACCTTCAAAGTGACGCCCACTAGTCTGTTCCAAACTTTCCAATGTGGTTATAAGGGGTCTTCTAATTATAGTAGTTATTGGCAATTGTATTCTACAGGTTTGTTGAGAATAAAGCACAGGTCTTCCCACTTGGAGCACTTCACAGTTGGGAAAATATGCAATAAAGGGGCAAACACACCAGGTTTGGGATCACACGACCTGGCACTGCTATTAAATGTACCTCCCTCTGCCTACAAAATGAATGAGCTAGATTATATGATTGTCAGAGTTCCCTTGAGCTCAAAGTTCAATGACTATGCAGCAAGTCGTGTGAAGTAATAAAAAGAAGTGATAATTCTTTAAACTGTAGGTTGTAAAGGAAAATAAAGATTGTAAACTTTAAAACAATTTTTTGTTTACCACATTTGCCCATAAGAATTATTGGATGCTTGTTTCTCTAGTGTCGATCACCTGACAATGATTAATTTAGATTTGATTAACTAATTCTAATAGGAAATGGAAATACCATTTCTCCATTCAGAATAGAAAGGAATGAAGACTAGAGGGCCAAGCATAGAAATCATTTCTTTATCTTGAGAGATATTTTGATAAATTGATTTTGTACATAAATTACTGTTCTTTAATTTTATTTGAACAGGGGGACACAAAGAGTAGAACACCACTTCATTTTCTGTACTGAGAAGAAACAAATTAGGATTTCTTTCTTTCTTTTTTCCTTTCTTTCTTTCTTTCTTTCTTTCTTTCTTTCTTTCTTTCTTTCTTTCTTTCTTCCTAAAAAGCATGGTTGTTTAGGAGTCTGGCTCGGATTTGTCTTGTGCAGTGTTTTGTGACTTAACTCTAAAGAATCTGTAGTTACTGCAGTTGGAGAGTGGTAAAGCACAATGCTTTAAGAGGGAATACAGAATGCACTTAAATTTTCTTGATGTGCACAACTCCCATTCTGTAAAAGAAAAATGCCTTTTCTTTTCACGAAACTGCTAATATGCTGATCTAGTGTCTGACAGCATTGGCCTCTCTCTGTCTCTTACTAGCCAGCTCCAGTGGTGTGGTCTTTAATCCCACTTCTCTGCCACCAGGACACCACCTTGCTCTGAGGACTCATCTGTGCATCTGAGTCCTTCTGAGGCTGATGTTTTTTAATATGTAAAGCTCCTGAAATGGATGACCCTTAATGAAAGTTTGCACTATGCCCCCAACTGCAAGTGGAGGTCTTATTTTTAAGCTCCTTGAATGCAGTTTCTTTTATTAAAGTTCCTCAGGTATAGTGGATGCTTAGTAAATAATGATGAAGGTTTTAAGATCTCATTTTACAAATTTAAAGTCAGAAGTGGTTTGGCCGATGTGGATTAACAAGTCATCCAGTGAGCCAATCTTTATCCTTAGCTCCCACTGAGCATATTCAGTTCGACCTGATGAGTAACACCAGGTGAGCTGACAAAAAGTCAGAGCCATCCAGCTCAAGAAGAGAGAAAGACGCCTTTTCAAAAACAGTAAAAATTATTCACAAATGAAGAGATTTTCATGATTAGTGGCAGAGAATAGAAACCTGTGCAATGGTAAGATATCACTATGCGATACATTTCATAGCTATATAGGTGATTGTTTTATGTACTATAGTTGGGGATGGATAAGTGATTAAGGATTGCTTTGTTATATTAAAACTAGAAACAAGGTAAGGCATAGGTTTTTTTAAATATACAAACATAAAATCAGATGAAAACAATTTGAACTCCCGCTATGTAGGATACTTATCTGTATAGTGTAATAGGAAAGCCAAGGGATTGAAAAAGATCCGCAGTATTCAAGGACCTTAGAGTACAGGGGATCAGGGATTGAGAAAATAATAGGAATAAAACAAACAGGTGCTTTTTACTTTACCTTTGAACACTAATTACAGTTGAGTGTTCTGTAACTATTCTAAGAGAAGAGATTATAGATTTGTAGGAGGTTCTGGAAACATGTTGCTAAGGTTTTATAAAATATATAGATTTTTAGCAAAACAAAATATAGTTAGAGATGGCAACATATTAGGTAAAAAATACTCAACTTCCTCTTTGTTCATTTAAAATAAATTGTTTTTTT
>NC_022009.1:115351988-115359954 GCF_000317375.1 Microtus ochrogaster
TCCTGATTTGGACCTTGAGATTTCTGTCCGGTGCTCCAATTTGGGTCTCTGTCTCTGTCTCCTTTCATCGCCTGATGAAGGTTACTATTCAGGGGGATGCCTATATGTTTGTCTTTGGATTCACGTTCTCATTTAGCTTCTCTTGTTAAGAAGTTACATTGACATAACAGAGAAAAATGTGATTTCTGTCTTCTGGAAACTCAAGTGTCTTGGCGGAGGCATCTCACTGACCTCACAGGGTTGTGTGTAGGTGAATTCCCTTCTTTGCCTTCCATTTCTTCTCAATGGTTCTTTTCTCTGGGGACCCTATTTTCAGACTCATAGAGTTAGGGGCCTTCAAATCTCTCAGGAAGAGCCACTTCTTGCTGAAGGAGAAGCTTCTGTCTTTCTAAATATTGCTGGAGATTTCAAACATAGACTCTTAATACTTCTATTGTAACCAGAATTCAATGACTCCAAAAACAAACTGGAGACATGTTATAGGCCTCCAACCCACAGGCAAAAAGAATGGTATGATATTTTATAGCAATCATTTT
Source organism: Microtus ochrogaster (assembly GCF_000317375.1). NCBI lineage: Eukaryota > Metazoa > Chordata > Mammalia > Rodentia > Cricetidae > Microtus > Microtus ochrogaster. The sequence continues at coordinate 115,352,525 of NC_022009.1, forward strand.
TCTGTCCTTGTATTTGAGAAAGTAGTGTGCTTTTTCAGTCTGTTTGATATTTTCAAGAAAATCTAGTCTACTTTAATCAAAGGTAAAGGTATTTTCCCTGATGGCATGGGTTTTTCTCTGCCCTATAAATATGTGTTGGGGAGGTTGGGCTAGTGGGTCTTTCATGCCACAGATTTATCATTCTAACTGTAATGAACTCTCTTAGTTTCTTGGAGAGGGGTGTGTCAGTTCTATTTAAGTTCCTCATGATTTCCAAATCTCTCTAAGTTGTGTGTGTATGTGTGTGTGTGTGTGTGTGTGTGTGTGTGTGTGTGTGTTGCATACTCTTATGGGAAGGTCAACTTTTGTCTTAAAATCTTGATATAGAGTAAATGTTTAAAGGAAACTGATGTAAGCCCAGCTTTAAGGCACACACCTAAAATTTCAGACGCTTGAGAAACTGAGGTAGGAGAGGTAAAGTTTGAGGCTTGCTGGAAACACACACAGGGACAAAAAGAACACCAAAAGCTTTTATTTCTTAGGTGAGAAATGATACTGGTGATTAAAATGCTAAAGTTTTTTTTCTAGTTCTATTCATTTGCCTTCAAATTTCCTGGTGTCCTTGGTTTTAATAGTTGAATAACACTCCATTGTATAAATATACCACATTTTCTTTGTGTATTCCTCAGTAGAGGGACATCTACATCCCTCCTCTTAGGTTCTGGTTATTACAAATAAAACTGCTATGATCATAGTTCAGCAAGGGTCTTTGTGGTATGATTGAACATCCTTTGGGAATATGCCCAAGAGTGGTGTAGCTGGTTTCCAGTTTTCTGAGGAACTGCCACATTGATTCCAAAGTGGCTGTACAAGTTGGCACTCCCACCAGCAATTGGGGAGTGCTCCCCTTGCACCATATCCTCTCCAACACAAGCTATCATTTGCACTCTTGATCTTAGCCTGGCCCAGTTGTCATCAGAGAGGCATCATCCAGCAACAGATGGAGACAGATGCAGAGACCCACAGTCAAATATTAGGTGGACTTCTGGACTCCTGAGGAAAAGGAGAAAGGAGTGTAAGAGTCAGACCACAGGAAGGCTCATATAATCAGTTAATCTGGGCGCATAGCGGCTCATAGAGACTGAACCACCAACCAGGGAACCTGCAAGGGACTGACCTAGGTCCTTTGCACATACGTTACAATTGGGCAGCTTGGTCCTCTGGTAGGACTCCTAACAGTGGGAGTCGGGGCTGTCTCTGAGTCTTTTGCCTGCTTTGGTGACCCTTTTCTCCTACCAGGTTGCCTCATTCAGCCTTAATAGAAGAGGAGGTGACTAGTCTTACTGCAACAAGATGGGTTGGGGAGGGGCAAGTGGGAGGAAAGGAGGGAGGGGAAACTGCTGTTGGTATGTCAAAACAAAACAAAACAAAATAAAATGAAAAAACAATAAAAAAAAACCACTTAAAAATGTTAAAGTTAGTTTGCCATGAAGCAAGTATCTTGAGAGATCACCCAACACAAATCATGCAGTGTATGTATAAATCACACAATTTATGTGTAGATTGGACTGTCATCACCTCTTAAATGGGCTCCAGCTGCTTCCAGGTTACAACTACCCTAATGCAGGAGAGCAGAGAGAGGAATTTTCCTGCAAAACGACTTGGAACTAGGGAGCTCTGTTTATAGTTCCACACCATCTTACTCCCCCGGGGAGATGACATTTGTTTTAGGGAGGTAGATTTGAATAAATTTGCCTCTTTAGGCGGCTAATCAGTATGCAGAGTTGCATCCAAGAAAAGCCAAATTCTCTCCTATAATTTTAACTCTCTTGGAAAATGTTGGGGTTTAGACTTCAATCGCTCAGGTAGCCTCCCTCCCTCTTTTGCCTGATAAATGCTAAGAGCTCCTTGTCAGAAGAGCAGTCCTACTATTTGCATCAGTGAGTTCCATCCTAGGGGTGCTGGCTTCCTACGCCAAGTATAAACTAGGTGACTGAATGCAGCCCATCGGAATCTCTTGGTTCCCAGATATACAGAGATATACAGCGAGGTACCCTCACTCGGCACTGTGTCCATGACCTCAGTCAAGGCATCTACTACTGTCTTTTCCTTACATAATCATCCAAGACCACCCATGCATTTGTGATTCAGTCAGGTCGCACTTTTCAGAGTGGCACACACAGTTGTCATCTGTTATCACACCACTGTGGGGACACACACACAGCTTGAGCAATGAGAGGAGAGGCAAAATAACGACAGGAGCCACAAAACATCTCTGAGGTAGACTTCGGAGAAGTTCAAAGGTAGAATTGCCCGCGCTTTCCTCGTCCTCCGTGGGGGTCACAACCATGCACTCAGCCTGAGGTAGCAGAATATGCGTGCCCATATGTGCGATCCACATGCCCAGGGGAGGTTGCTTGTGACTCAGGTGGAGGGTGTGCACAATGGAGGCTTATTCCAAGGGTACTCACCTCAGCTACATTCTGGGTACTTAGAAAGAGTGGGTCTTCATCATTAAAAACCCTACTCGTCTTGTCTAGTCAAGCGGTCACCACAGTCAAGGCTTTGTGCGTGTTTCAACACCCAAGACTGCAGGCTAGGATTGCTGTATTAACATTTTCCTCACAAACTTCACTCTTCGGTATCTCTGCTTTTAGAACAAATACATGTGATGTGGGTCCTAAAGATGTGCTTTGATATTTTTGCCATTAGCATGACAAAAGCCGTTGAAGGAAGGAAGGGTTTGTTTTGGCTCCTAGTTGGAGAGTGCAATTCACTGGGGTAGGGGAGCCATGATGATAAGCGCATGAGGCATCTAGTCCCGTTGCATCCACCCTCGGGAAGCAGGCAGGGATGAACTCCTGAGCTCTGCTTGCTCTCTCCTTGGTACGCAGTTCAGAAACCCAGCCAATGCATGATACTGCCTGCATTTTGGGCAGGTCTTCCCTCTTTAGTGAAACATTTCTGGAAACATCCTCAGAGACACAGAGTGTACTTCCATGGCAATTGTAACTCTAATCAATCTGACAGCAGAGTAGTTATCATGGCAATTTTTCTGTCATCAAAATCGGTTGGGGAAGTGTCCATAAAAAGTGCCTTATAAACTATATGTTGAGATGATTTAAAATGCTACCTTCACTTGTGGGTTCCCAGACTACACTTCCTCTAGGATCTGGCTGCTCACAATCGCCTCTGGATGGAGGAGCAATATTGCTGTAGGATATCGTGTTATGATCTTTGGGGTTTTAGTGCTGTTCTTGCTCCAGTTGCCTCAGTTTGAAAAAAGAATCTGCCTGATCTCACTTTTGCCCCAGAGTCATTAGAACCTAAGCTTCTAAGTTTGAAGACCAGTGCTGATTTTATCCCTCCACTTTTTGACTTTGTTAATTTGGGCAAAAGACTTACCTCCGCTGAACTTCAACTTTCTTATCGATGAGATATTTTGAAAGCGAACAATATCATTGGCTTATTATGAGAATTCCGCTAGATTTTTAAAGGACTTTTTAAAATGTTAGTACTGGAGAAGTACCTTCTCACTTTTGCTATTAGTATAATTTTAATGGCATATCCATTGTATTGTACAGTAGAAAGAATCTTACTCCTTGAGTCAGATAGGTTTGGATTTCAATACTGTTTTGTCACTTACTCTTTAAATAATGTTAGGAAAATTACTCTACCTGTCCAAGCTTTTTTTTTCCTCCTTGAATAAGAAAATGGAAATGATGGTATCTGGTAGGATTTTCACTTTTTGTCTGAATGTGGCCAATAATAAAAAATATTATGAACAAAGTAGTAAGTGCACAGCAGACAACTTGCACCACTATTATTCTTGTTTCCTAATTCCTTTACAATTATTATTATTATTATTTATTTATTTTTACCAAATGTCTAATTTGTGCCTGATAGATTCTGTGCTCTGTAGAGGGAGTTTGGAAGACCAGTTCTTGCTGTTTTTGCTTGTATCAGCTTCCTGTTACTGGGACAAAACACACAAGAAAAGAAAAGAAATTATTATTATTTTGGCTCACAGTTAGAGAGATTTCCATCCATAGCTGCTTAGGTCAATCACTTTGGGTCCATGGCAAAGCCAAAAACTGTGATGGGGAATGTTTGATGAGCAAAACTTGTTATGTCTAATGGCCCACAAGAAAGAGAATGAGGGGAAAGCTGTGAAGCCCTAACAGCTTTTTCAAAGGAATCCTCTTAGAAATCTCGCAAGGGTGTCTTCAACTATTCCTCAGTTCCTGGAGTTGTAAGCACTTCCTAACACAGCATCAGCTGGTGATGAACTTTCAGGAGACATCTGAGGTCCAGACTGTAATGGGGATAAACACACGAGCCAATGCAAAGAGGATATAGTCAGACAGTGATTGAGAAAACTAGAACGACAAGGCCAGAGTGGCAAGGTCAAGCCAGAGTATCGGATGTAGAGTTGGGGGAGGAAAAATGATGACTGTGGATATGGGGAGGAGCAAAGACCTTTTTGAGGAAGAGCCACTTTTATAGAAAACACAGTGTGGAGAAGCAGAGAGGGGCAAAGACCCAAAGAAGAGCTCTCTAGGCAGAGAGAACAATGGGAAAGATGTTGACATGGGGAGAGCTTTGCATACTTGAAGGATTACCAAAATCCCAGAGTGATGAGAGAAAGGTGATGCAGAGAGAAGGATGGGGAAGAGAGAGCTAGATTGGGACATGGCTTTGCTACTAAAAGAGATGAGGCAGAAGCGTGAAAACTAGTTTGATTTGCATATAAACCACCTCATCCAGGAGCAGGACAAGGATTGAACCAGGGAGGACAGGGAGGAATCTTTTCTGTAAATGAGGTAAAAGGTGATCGTGGTCCAGGCTAGGTGGTAGCAAGGAAGATGTTCTAACTTCAAGATGACAAATTTTATTATTACTGATACTGCTCTTTTTCACTTATGATTTGTTTCTCAGGATGTTAGCATAAAAATAGCTTTCCTCTCACTACGCATGAGGCAGATGCAAGTTAACCTTTTTCAAGTTAATATTTTTTGAAGAGTTCTTTGGTATTTTTGAAAGGGAAATATCATAAAGGAGAAATTTTATGAAGTGGCCTTTTTTTATTCTCCTCACAGCTATATGAGAGCGAGGCTTATTACTTTTGTGATTTCTCATATTTCCTCATTAAAAAAAAGTCTCAAGCAACCTAGAAGAGAAAGAGCATAAACATCCCAAGTGTCAAGTAAGCGGTGATGATTTGGAAAATGTCTCATCAATTTGTCTTGGCAGGTTACAGAGTATTCCTTCAGGATATCTGCTTCCTACTTCTCTAATGGGGTGTGGAATTTCCCCAGAGTCGACCCAAAGGCTCCATTGTCAGAGTGGTTATGGTATTTTATGTAGGTTGCTACTCATGCTCCTGTTCAGATGTTTTTCTCTGTCATCATTTGATTGGACTCTTTCATCTGTGATTTAGTGTCTATATTAAACTCCATTTGATACCCTGCTTCTCCTTAGGACTCTATTAGGCAGGAAAAAAAAAAGCTTATGTCTTTCAGTGTTCTATTTTATTTTATTTATTTTTCTTAGTCGTTGGGGCAGGCGGCTTCTACAATCACTGCATTAGCAAAGAATATTTTGGGCTGATTAATATGTGCTGGGTCACCCCAGAGAGGGTCGGCTAAGGGATGAGTTCATCATGCTTGGCATGTAAGAATGGCGCTCGAGGAAACCTTTAAACAGCCAACCAGGCCACTTGGGTAATGACATAAAATCATTCTTTAACGTCAAACCCAAAGGCAGGAAACCACGGGAGCATGCATGCATGTAGTTCAGAGAAGTCGCCGAGTGTGGCAAACTGAAATCATTTTCTCCCATGAGGCAGATGATGCGATGCCTTTCTAGTGGGAAGAGAGAGAAAGTGGGGCGTTTCCCTCCTTTCTTTGAAGGGGACTGCGGAAATTGATTCTTGAACCCCATCTCTGTGAAGCATATTGCGCTCACCCCTGTTCTCTCGGTCCCCTTTGTATAACAAAGCATTGGTATGTAATATTTTTAAGGTCCGTTCCAATTATGTGGCCCATGATAGTTTGGACTAAACATACTTTCTGAAGTGCATTATTTTGTTGGAGAAGGAATGGAACTTAGGAAGAGCTGGTTCCATATGTTTTAGAAAAATAACTTTATAAGAAGAAAAAAAAAACATTAAAAATCCAAATGCCAGAAATGTATTTCTTTCTGTATAAGGCAGTTATAATGAACTGAAATTCTAAGGTGACAAAGCAATTTAGATGTCCTTTATGTCTCATTAAAGCAACTTTTGACAAATTCTATGAATCTTTCTACTGTTGTCGAAAGCAAGTTGAATCTTTCTGTAAACCACAGTCCTCCCTGGTATTTCTAAGAGCAACTTTGTTTTCCATAAGCTGAGACATTTGAGCAGATTGCTAAAATCACAATGCAATTCCAGCTCAACACAGTTGCTTACCATACATATGTTAACACCTTGATTCCATAATCTGCGTTGAAAATACAGCTGTTCTTCTAGCCTCTTTCCCTTCATTAGGAAAACATTCCATGGAAAGTACTGGATCATCTAAACACTGGTGCCTGACATGACACTAACAGTTCACAAAACACAGGAGTAGTAGTTAGAACAGGGGAGAAACAGTCCACTGCTGTGATCTTAAGTATAGGTGATGGGGTCCCTGAATCAAGCCTGTAAAAAGTGCCTAACGTTTTGCTATTTGCTCATTTAGACGTGCTCAAAATTCCAATATATATATATATATATATATATTTTTTTTCTTTTGATTTTAGATTGAGGTAGAAAAGAATCCAAACCTATGAAATCCGATTCAGGTGCTGAATGGACAATCTGCTCAGTGTCTGTTGTACATCGCAAACATACGGACTTAGTAACTTTTGCGCTTAAAAGGTACCTTTATACACATACTTGCATCTCTGTGATCATTTTTGTAGCTCTATTAAATGTCATTACTATTGATATTTTATAAACGAGGAGATCAAGGATGAGTCTCAATGGTTCCTGCTTCAAACACATTCATCCTCCATACCTTCCTTTTGTATAAGTTAAACAAGCAAACTCATTTACTTGTAAAAGTTAGAAAGTGGATAAAAACAGCTTGGAGAAACTTTAGTAGTTTTCCCTTATCAACACTACAAATGTCTTCTAGATTGATAAGTACAGGTGCCTGAGGAGACCAGAGGCATTAGGAATAGCATTGGCTCTTATCGTCAAAGCCAGCTCCCTAACAACTCCCATTGTGCGACTAATGAACATATTGGAATAATTTATTAAGTTTTTTTGATGTCTTACAATACACTTTCTTCAGCGTACGTGTTCTGTTCTGATGATTGGATGTTTGCTTACATCCAGACTGAGGTGATAGGAGAATACAGAGAATAAAATCTGCGGCCAGCTTGAGAGATGGGAGGGAGAGAGGAAGGAAGGGAGGGAGGGAGGG
>NC_022009.1:115360751-115369100 GCF_000317375.1 Microtus ochrogaster
GTGTGTGTGTGTGTGAGAGAGAGAGAGAGAGAGAGAGAGAGAGAGAGAGAGAGAGAGAGAGAGAGAGAGAGAGAGAGAGAGAATGTTCAGGGTCTGTGTTTAAAGCTTTAGATGAAAACATAAACTTTTAGCATCCCAAGGGAACGCCAGTTTGTCCTTGCACCTTCTGAAAAAATTTAACAAATCGAATATTTTTAGAGCATCTCTGACATATATTTCAAAGAACACAGGGATAAAATAGACTCTTAATTCCTCAAGGATTTTAATGAGAGTGCTAGCTACATACATAATCAATTATAGTAATTATTAGATCATGGTGGGCGTTAAGGATATGAGTATATGTGCGCGAGAGAGCACCGGGGAAGGAGTGACTAACCCTGGCTTCTGAGGTCAGTGCGGGCTCTTCTGTTCCGTCTTCTGAAGTTGACTTTTATAGGTGGACTGCAGAAACAGGGTGGACTGGGGGCTAATCGGGGAATGGCTCAGTCAGTATAACGCTTTCTATACAACCATGGGCATGAGTTGAACATGTCTGAATCTATTTACAAAACTGGGTGTGGTGGCATGTGCCTGTAATACCAATGCTGGAGAGGCAAAGAAAGGAGGGTGCTGGGGCTTGGGCCAGTCAGTTTAGTAACATGGCGAGCTGTATGTTTACAAAGAGACTCTGCCTCAAAAAACAGACAGCAATTGAAAAAAATCACCTGACCTCTGCCTCCGGACTCCAAATAAACATGAACATATGTGTAAGCATACCTGGGCCACTACCTGTGAACACACACACACACACACACACACACACACACACACACACACACTTGCATACACATGTGTAGCAAGTTAAAACCTACCAGGCTGAGAGGTGAGCCAGCCTGGAGTCTGCCTGGCGCTGTCAGAGGTCCTGATGTGAAGGCCAGCCAAGCAAGGTCAAGGGATCAGAACGCCTGGGTGCTGGGAGGGTGTATAGATTTTCACTGTTGCTAAATAAATGAGTCTGCTGTATCCCTTTCATCAGAGTCTCAGTATTTATGTCGCTGATGTTATGCCTTCTCCACTATCCCCTGAAGACATTAGGGCCCATCTACACACATGCACATGCCTACACACCAACAAACACATACACACATGTGCATTCTCTCTCTCTCTCTCTCTCTCTCTCTCTCTCTGTGTGTGTGTCTGTCTGTCTGTCTCTCTCTCTTACACACACACACACACGAAGGACTTCATTCATATCTGAGAGTCATTCTTTTTATGCCACACAAATATAGATTTCTAGCTTACACAATGCATAACAGCTTTTGGAGAACAGAGAATGATTCCCAAACTGGTCTGGGAACGACTGTTGGGAGCAGGGAAAAGAGAGCAGCTTAGAGTTTCTTTTGGTCAGAAGGTGGGACCCCTCTGAGTGTACCTGCCCACGAGCACAGTTATCTGGTCTCCTGGTTTGAATGAGAGTGGGCCCCCTAGATTCTTAAATCTGAAAATCTAGTCCCCAGTTGGTAGATTGGTTAAGGAAGTACTAGGAAGTGTGGCCTTGTTGGAGGAGGTGTGTTACTTGGAGTGGGCTTTGAGGTTTCAAAAGCCCATGCTACACCCAGTCTGTCTGTCTGTGGTGGTATGAAAACAATGGCCCCCCAATGAAGTGGTACTATTAGAAGGAAGTGTGTCACTGTAGGGGTAGGCTTTGAGACCTTATTTCTCAAGCTTCCCTCAGTGTGACAGTCAGTTGACTTCTTGTTGCCTTCTGATCAATATGTAGCCAGTACCTATCTGCCTGCATGCAGTCATGTCCCACCATGATAATAATGGACTGCCGAACCTCTGAACTGTAAGCTGTTACCCCAATTAAATTAATTTTTTTAAAATAAGAGTTGCCACGGACGTGGTATCTCTTCACAGCAATAGAAACCCTGACTGAGACACTGTCTGTCTCCTGTTGTCTTTATCTGCTCATCAGGATGGAAAGCTCTCAGCTTCCTCTCCAGTGCCATACCTGTTTGCTTTCTGTGGTGCGAGCACGGACTAACACTCTAAAACTCTTAAGTAAACCCCCAATGAAATGCTTTCTTCTGTTAGCTTTCTGCTTTGGTCACGGTGTCTCCCCACAGCAGTAGAACAGTAACTAAGGAGAGAGTAGTGGGCTTTCCTATCAGCTGGTCTAGATGGTGATCTCAAGGAAAAGGAGGAAGGTGAGATTTGAAAGCCATTAGCAGCAAGCATCAGCAACTGGAGTCAGATGTGTTAAAAGGAGAGTCCTCCGGGCTTCTCTTACAAGTGCACCATAAAACCACACTGCCCTTCTGTTATGTGTAATTTAGAGAAAAGCTTCAGTCCAGTCTCTCCCTCTGATCTAATCTACCCTGTGTGACTGTGTCCTGTGTCCCTGTCCCTTCACTTTGTTCTCTGAATATCTGACGTCACTTCCTTGTTCGCTCTTCTGTGGAGCATTTCTTGCCTTTTCTTCAGAAAGTCCCAGTATTATGACAAAAAGCAGCAAGCGCCTTAGAGTAATAACTTCAAAGAGCTTCTTCCCCTTTGCTCTCAGGATCCACTCTTAAGCCCCTCCTTGCCTGCCAGCCTGCACCCGGAGTGCTTAAGCCCAGAGCTGTGCTTTCTATCATGGTGGCTTTGTTCTGCACTGCAGGAAGCTTCTTAGAGGGCTGCTCCAGAACTGCTGTGCTTTCTCTCCTTTTCGGTTTGCTTTCACTTCTTCTTCATATTTTTCTCCATCTGTCTATCCATCCATCCACTCTCCATACATTTGATAACTTACTGGGTACCAATCACTGTTTATACACCCAAAATAAGGTACTGGAAATTAATAAATTTATCTTTCAGCTAGAATATATAAGTTAGAGAAGGAAGACAGACAATAAAACTCAATCAATTTGCCCTATGCCAGAATGCATTGAAAGCTACAGAGAAAATACTGGATCAATGAAGAGGCCCAGTGGGCCCTGGGAACAGAATTACCGTCACTGTGTATGATAGAGTGGTCACAGAAGACCTTGCTGAGGAGGTGGCATTTGGGAAGTGTCTTAGACAAGTCTTCATATCTTTAGGAAAGAATGTAGAACAGTGAGACATCGCACCCAAGGTCAGAGCTGGACTCTGCTTTGAGATAGTGAAGGTACCAGAGGGAGATGCCTGGAGAGGAAGTACTCAGAGGCAGAGTAGTGTGGGATCACTCACTGCTGGAGGGCTCATGGAGCAGAATCACGGTGAGAGGTAGCTTCATCTGACTCCCATCAGCATCTTATTTATCCTTAGTTCTCACGTCCTGTTTCTTTCACTCATCTTTTATTTTCTTTAATGGATTTTCCTGATCCTTCTCCTGTGCTTTATAGCAAAGGCTCTCAAAAACGTGATAGTAATTCACGGTCCCAAACACGTCTAAACATCTTTTATTCATTCTTCAGTCCACATAATCATATCCTACAAGCTGGGTCTTCTGTTGTCAAGGTTGTTGCTATATTCAAAGGACATATTTTAGTACTAATTTCACTTTGTTCTCTCTCTGGGAATGAATTATTGACCATTCTCTTCTTGAAATTCTCCTCCACTGTTTGCTGAGGTGTGGTGTGCTCCCGAGAGTCCTCTTTTGGATATCTTCCCGCCTTCACATTTTCTTCTCACAATGCCATTCACTTTCATGGCTCTGATCATCTTCCGTGTGCTGAGAATTTCTTAATATACACTTGCAGGCTAAGCTGCTTTTGTAAGATTCAGTTCCAGCCCATATATCAAAGTTCTTACTACCTCTTTTGAATGTCTCAAAGGTACTTGAAACTCATCACGTCCATAACTCATTTTCTTTCCCCCATAAAGTTCCATCCCTTCTCTCGCTCTCTCTCTCTTGAGGTAGCGATGAAAGGAAGAGTCAAAGTTTCCAAACTAAAGTTTGTTTCAGTTTGTTCAAATGGCCATGAAGACTGCTGATCCAGCTTTACTCCTCTGCTTAAAATATCCCTAACTAAGTTCCATTTACATCCTCAAGAGTCTCTTCAGTGGTCAACTTGATTCATTCCCTTAGCCCTGGGTCCCTGTTCTGGCCTAGAATAAATGACCTTCTTCCGAGACCCCATCTCTGCATTTCACGACTCCTTCAAGTGTTTGGTGGTCTCTTTGGGAATCATTTCGACACGTGTCTTGAAAGACTGCAAGAAACTTGAGAGTAAGTGTGCCTTTACACCCCGTCTATCTACTGTGGTTTTCATGATACCTGTCATATTGTAGGTGCTGACTAGATTTAAGTTGGCTTCTGATGAAAGACTAGCTACTCTATAGTACTGGGTGGAGGTTTCCAGTGGGGTATATGCCACTTTCTACAGTGCTAAGTTGATGCTGAAGTGATTCTCAGAATGACGTTTTATGTCTTCTTTGCAAGGTAATACCTAAGAAGACAGGGGTGATGGGCAATGGACCAGGGCCTTGAACACAGGTTTTCCCTTTCCTGTTTTGATCTTCTCAGTTAGGCTTCCATCATGGAGTTTCTGGTGCACAATCCACATAGTGTCAGTAATCGGGCTAATGAATGTAACCGCAGTCATAGAATCAGATACTCAGCTCGTGGTGACACACAGATTATTAGAAATGGGTTAATTAAGATGTGAGAGTTAGCCAATATGAGGCTAGAAATAATGGGCCAGGCAGTGTTTAAATGTATACAGTTTCCATGTTATTATTTCCGGGGCTAAGCTAGCTGTGCGGGAGCAGGGCGGGACAAAAAGCAGGCTCAATTTATAGTTCCTAATCACAATATGAGACTCATGTCCAAGAGAGGTGCAGTTTCTCAAAATAAACCGGCTTATAGTATCAGGCAAAGACAAGACTGCTGGACTGATATTATAGTGTGCACATAATAAAATTAGTGATTTCAGCTGGTTCTTCCTGGTATCTATTTTGTAACATGTCAAGTACTTTATATGGATTTTCTTGCCGAATTCTCCAAATTTCCCACTGATTCAATTAAATTAATTCGTCTATGTTAAGATAATGCTCAACTAAAGAATGGTTCATCTAAGGTCTTTTTTGCTCACATTGTCACAAATATAGAGGATGAGATGTGACTTCCAATGTTCTCATTCTCAAAGGTGTCCGGGCTCTCGGCTGATCTGTTCGGTTTCTACTCATGCTCCCCAAATGGCTGCCTTAGCTCCAAAGTACCACTGGCCTGATAAAATACAGGAACACTATCGTGCTGTTCTTTGTGTAGCTTGCTCTAGGAGAAAAGGAACTACTCAAAAGAAAGATCTTCATAAATTCCTTAAGGAGCAAAAGGGTAGATTAGAATACCATTTCTATCAATTTCTGAATACGTGGAGATGAAAAACAAATCTTTGGCATTCTTAGCCTGTGTTGTATCTGTTTTCTTTTTGGTCAAGAAGACAATGGAGGAACAGCAGTTGGTAAGAAACACTGGTTTTTGCTGCAGTGGGTAATATTTTATTGGCGCATGTTGGTAACTAGCAATGATTAAACACACAAGGAGACTTCTGGTTGTCCCAATAGGAGGTCTGCAGTCAGGCCATCTCATCTCCCCTTTGTTTCCACAGCTGACTCAGTGTGACCTGAACTCCTGTGGTCCATGCTGCTGCATGGCTGCCAGCCACGTGGCTGCTGGCAGTGTGTACCTACTCTGCACGTAACACTCCACTTTCAGTAAGCAAGGAGGCTGCTAAAAGTGAGCTTTGTCCTCCCATATTTCTCTTACAAGAGAAGGAGAAGGGAAATATTTCTCAGAATCCCCAGTATTTCTTTCTCCAGGCCATTCAGAACTAGATTCCATGTCCTCCCCTCGACCTGTTCTTGGCAAGCAGGAATTGACTGGTATGATTGCTGCAGATTAAACATGTATACGTAACACTCGCAATAGCAATAATACATGGAATGAGTGTGGGGCTCCTCAGTGCATTGGAGACTAGAAAGGAATGAAGAATCCTAGACATGTGTTTCCCCTCCAGAAGCCCCACTAGCCCCTGGATCTTTAGACTGTGCAATCCTATAACTGCTAGCACTTCTGAGCCAACATTTGGTCTAGTTCAGTAAATATCTCTATGCATTAGAAATCATGCCAGGTAATATAGATAGAAGGATTTATCAGAGGAGCTCTTGATCTCCAGGGACTGTTCTCATGTGGTAAAGAAAAAAATGTATGTAGCTGATGGAGATGTTTGAGTGTATGGGTTTCTTACAGTTTGTGTTTTCTTCTTGGAATTAATGTCTGAAAACGTACGATTCTTTGGAAGTTTGAATAAACAAGAATAGCATTTCAGAACTTATTTTCTTTGTCCTTGCTGTCTAAATCTTTAAAAAATTGTTACTGACATGCTCCTCACAATTCTTAAAGAAAAAAAAAAAAAACAAAATAGCAACAGCACACCTTTAATAAGAGATAAGAAAGACAGTGTTGTCTAAACACCCAGCCCAGTGGGTGACTGCCACAGATGGAGTCAGGGAGGGGAGTTGGTGATACACACTGTACCTTGATAAATCATTTTAAGATACAAACAAATTAAGATTTGCATTTTGAGTTGTAGATTAAATTCCTGTTAGATTCAATAACTTAGTCAAAGATTTTAAGGTACTTGATCTGTTAGCAGGCAGCTAACTGGGGTCCTTTCACTCTGCTCCAGTAGATCCAGTGAGGATCTTCTTGGGCTGTTTTGTTGTTTGTTTTGACTTTTTTCCTTCGGCCAGTGAGAAGAGAAAATGGTGGCAGCAGACAGAAGGGAACCGTAGCAGGTGGTGCCTCCTAGTGGTACATCTCTTTTTCCCTTAACCCCTGAGACCATTGGCTTTACTGGGCCTGGAGGCTTCATGTAAGCCTAGGAAGACAACAGCTAGTGTCAGAGGTCATGGCCTAAGGAGTCAGATGCCTGGCCCTCCAGGCCAGCACTATGGCTTCCACTACCATCATTGTCATCGCTGGTGACCACTGTCTATGATCCTGCTGCTCTGCCTGGGCTCTGAAAGCTCCTTCTCTACCTGTCATGGCAGCCTGCTGGCTTCTGTCCTGTGGCTCCAAGGACGTGCCACTTCTGTGTGAGTCTCTGCCATGGTCAAGACCCCAGCGGTTCTCAGAGCTCCTGGTCTCCGATGGCTCTGCCATTCCCTTCCAGTTGTCAGCCAGCTGGCCCTTTGCTGCTTTTGCAGTTCTCTTCCTGATTAGTAAGCTTGTTCAGCTGAAAGGAAACAAACAGCCCCCCCCCCCAAAAAAAAACCAAACAAAACCCCAAATATCCCCAGATGAGAAGTGCTTTTATTGCTTCTGATATTGGAACATGAGGGAAGGCAGTCAGAATAGGAGAGGACATTCCCAGTCGATGAGGGAACAAAATAGCCTCACCCCCTTCTACTCCTTTGTGTATTCAGAGAAAAAGAAATAATACAGTGCTTACAACAAGAACCTAAGAATTTATTGTAGTACTAATTAAAGTTTTTTAAAACAATTTTAACAGTGTTTTTTTTAGTAAGGCTCAACACCTGCTGGGTGAGCCTCAGTCATCTGCCTGTGACTCAGTCAACCTATTCTGTTGCTGTCCTGAAACATAGAGACATGCACAAGGTGAGTTTATTGGCCCCAAGTTGGCCCTCCCCCCATACCAGTCTATAGCAGCCAGTTGTCCACAGGCCATTGAACGGGGTTTCTTACTGAATTTCAGAATATAGCAAAAGTTATTCTTTTAGCTTTAAAAAATTTCACTGTTTATTGACTTAGACTTGGGCTTCAACTTGTTTTCTAACTCCTAAACTACATATATGCGTCCCCCAAACTCAGTGTTTCCTGTAACTTAAAAGTGTAAAAGGCATATGGCTGAAGAAAAGATAGCTTTAAAATATACAAATGCACAGTTATTTTGGGTTATCGTTCACTAGTAAGAAATTATAGTTTTCTTTTTTATGACTTTTAGGAGTTTTAGATGTTTGTGAATAATCTTTGAGCATTTCATTCCTCTGCAAAAATATGTGCAGCTTTTGTCTGATGGTTGAAAAGTCTTCTCTGAAACCACGGTGTTCAGCTGCTTATTTTAGTTCTGACAAGTTTGTTGGGATGGTGTTAAGTTTCCCTGTGGAGGCTGACTTAGAAATAGTTCCTTAGAGTTATAGATTTTTTTATTCTGTTTTAATGTTAGGGGATTTTTGCTATTTATTTATTTTTTGATTTAAATACTTTTTATGTCTTTTTTTTTTTTTTTACTTCTTTTTGATTTTTGGTATTTAAACCATACAATTGTTTCCAAGTGTTTTTTTTTCCTAATATTAGTGTTTTTAGATGGGGTGCTGTTTTTGTTGTTGGAAGGCCTACCTCTATGCTTATATATTATTGCCTATACACACACACACACA
>NC_022009.1:115369641-115389251 GCF_000317375.1 Microtus ochrogaster
GGCTGTCCTGGAACTAGCCCTGTAGACCAGGCTGGACCCTGCTTTCCGAGAGCTGGGATCAGAGGTGTGCATCACTACCACACAGCTTGTCTTTTGATTTGAATGTTGCTTCTTGTAATGAAGCTGTGGCTGTAAGTTAGAATCTAATATATTTTTATGGTAGAAAATTATTTATTTATATGTTTATATTTGCTAACAATTCTAATTTAGCCCTAGAATATTTTTATTGGCTGCTTCTCATGCTCAAGTTTCTTTTCTTCCTGCTTCGGTTTATATTTTTTTGTAATTTCTAAAATCTACTTTAGCCATTTAAAATGTTTTTTCTTTATTTTATATACATGATAGTTTTGCCTGTCTGGCTCTCTGTGTGCCTATACCCTGTGTTTGCAGTGCCCCATGGGGACCAGAAGAGGGCATTAGATCCCTTGAGACTCAAGAAGCAGGTGGTTATGAGCCACTGTGTGGGTGCTGGGAATCAAACCTGGATTCTCTGGAAGAGGAGCCAGTGTCCTTAAATATGGAGCCATTTTTCCGGCTTCTGCTTCAGTCACTTTTGATAAAAGCACATGAATACAACTAAATTACTATAGGTAAAGTTGGACACAGGCTTAGGAATAATATCTGTAAATTTTTCGATTGTCATGGGCAGACGTACTGGTTTAAAACAATTTCCTCGAAAGGAAATCCATTACTGAATGGATTCAAAACAGTGCATTTTGGACTGTGCACCTTGGACTTCCAGTGAAGTGCTTGGTTTTTATCTCTTCAGAGAACAGACTGCAGTGTGTGACTGACCAGGCTGGGATGTGGGGTTGAGTCTTTGGAGGAATTATCTACATAGGCAACATCATCAGCTGTCACATATTTGTCGTCATCCCTGGGACAGAGATGTAGTTAAATATAACTGGAGAGGAGAGTTGGGGCTGCTCTAGGCCTATGCTGTGCTTCTCAGTTTAAAAGCTCAAGCTCCCACCCCTTGGTTCATAAAGACAACACTGAGGGGGATGGAAGATGAGTGGCTAAGGCTGAATTAATTGGGAAGGAATTAGAATTAGTGTTAGATACACCTCTTCGTGAAACTGGAATATGATACTTTTGGGAATTTTCTTAAATTAATTTTGTAAGAGAAGTTTGATCAAAGGGCCCATGGACATTTTACTTGAAGAGACAACTGGATGACCAGTAAATATTTACTGGTTTTCTACACCAGTGTTTTGGGGGTGCAATGGAGTTAATATTTGTGTGTTTCTTAAGAACAAGGATAGATGTGTGTGTGTGTAAATAACAAGTTTTTTTAATCCTGCAATTAAATAGTGATATTAATTCTATTAATTGAAATCTAAAAGTCTTGAGGGCTTGAGAGATAATGGCTCAGTGGTTAAGAGTACTTGTTGTTTGGGGAAAGGTTCCAAGCACCTAAGCCAGAAGGTTCACAGTTCCAACTCCAGAGAATCTGATGCCCTCTTCTCTCCTACCTGGGTACCCACACAAACACACATTGACAGATACATAGATACCCACATATAAATAAAAAAATGAGAGAATAAAATTCTTGTCTCTTTCATGCAGTTTAATCAGCCTCTTCCTTGACCCATTTTTTCTTCATTTTGCTTCCAGTATCAGACAGTGTTTTTAAGAAAATCCATGATTATTTATTTATTATTTTATAAACAGAGGCCTTATATCACTTCGGAAGCATAATTAATAGCACTATTTATATAATGAAGATGAAGTTTTCTCTTTTGACATCAGTTTAGCCAGCTTTCAGATTCATTTATTCAAAGGAGGCATTAGCTATCATGGTAGTTCATCCCTCTTTTTATAGCAAGCCCCGCAGCTGGATCATCCCTGTGGTCCATTAATCTCTCAGTGCAGTACCCAGGAAGGGTGTTGGTTATAAGTAATCATAAACTGTCAGCTTTGAAAAGCGAACATTTGTTGGCTTCACAGGCGTGAAAAAACTAGTGAAAAGTGGGGTTGTTAAAAAGTCAAATTAAATGTTAATTGATGCAAGGGCACAAAGCATTAAGGCACTTAAGCGTTTACGTGTAGGCACTACATTTATTAGACCTGACAAATTGTTCTGAAGAGTGGCCGTAGATATTGGTGGGTTTTTTTTGTACCGCTCTTCTCTATGTGAGCATGACAATTCAAAACCAGTGTGAATACCGCTCTTGTAAGAGGTTTGCATAGTCTCATATGAAGCCATGGGCAAGATTCTGACTCCATTGTATATATTTACGGTGTTTTATTTTTAAACAGTGTGGTGATCTAAGAAAAGAATCAAAGAACAGACTATCCTAGAAATTTGCATAAAGAGAAAAGGACACGCATGCTCTTGGGGAATTAAAGAAAAGATTCTTTCTTAATCATCTCATACATTTAAATTACTCAGATTTGCATAAATGCTGAAGTGTGAATTATTACTTTACAAAAAAAACACCCAATTCCTTTCAGACCATTGCTAATTATTTCTGGCTAATGTGGTAAAGTTAAAGGCACAGCAAATCACGGACACTCCTTGGCTGACTTTCCCAGGGTGCTGACAGGAGTGACAGCATAGACTCCCTGTCCGATAGACAAGGCAGAAGTGGGCTGTGATGGTGTCATGGAGACAGCTTGTATCTTAGACTGCTCATATACTGTAAAAAATAGGAAAGCATTGTCTGTGGCTCAGGAAGGATCACATTTTACAGAAATGGCTTGATAATCACCTGGCTTTGCTGCATTTTCTTGTCATTAGAACTCTGCTATAATCAGTTGAAAGTTGGATTCTGCTTAATACTTTTAAATATATCACATTTTCACAAACTTGTTGCTTACAAAGTAATGACAGATATGATAACAAACAGAGAACTAAGACTGTCTGAAGCACTCTTAGGTAACTAGTGATTATGGCTCATCTTGTCTATGGAGTTTCCTATGGTCAGAAACATGGAAATTCCAAGCATATTCATGTTTGGGACGGCACAGAGTATTCTCCTTTGAATCTGTCCCCCATGTATAGAATTTCTAGGACTGTGATTTTTCTCAACTGCTCTGTGGTTTCTGACACTTAGTACTGACATGCTATTGGGGCAGTCTTTTTTTTTTTTTTTTTTGGATTTTCTTTCCCTTTGATCACAATACATTAGAATTTATACTTTCCCCTAAAGTAGGACTCTAGTGAGGCAATGGCATAGCTGCAAAGAAATATGAGAAGCATAGAAATATAAATATGTTTGATTGTAGAATTTGAGAAATTAAACAGAATTTAATAGATATTATTGAATGATCTCATTGCTTTACTGAGCACAATACTATCTTAGTTAGGATTTCTATTGCTGAGAAGAGACAGCATGACCATGGCAGTTCTTATAAAGGAAAAAAAAGCCCACTTAATTGAGTGTCTTACCTTTTCAGAGGTTTAGTCCGTCAGATTGTTGTAACATGGTAGTATGTAGGCCAAGATAGTGATATGCAGGCTGACATGGTGCTGGAGAAGGAGTCAAGAGTCCCATATTTGACCCAAAGTCAACAGGAAGTGAACTGCCACACTGGGCATGACTTGAGCAGATATGAGACCCGAAAACCGCCACAGTGACATACTTCCTCTAATAAGTCCATATGTAGGTTTTTTTTTTGTTGGAATGACTAGTCAGCTTCCAAATAACCACATAGAGACTTATTATTAATTATAAATACTTGGCTGATAACTACTAACTAGTTCTTACTTATTAAATTAATTTTAATAAGTCTTTCTTATCTACATTCTACCATGTGACAGTACCATTTATTCAGCACAGCATGTTCATCTTGCTTTTTTCTGCATCTCACTGGATACTCTGCCCTATTCTACTTCATGCTGTCTTTTTGTTTGCAAGTCCTGCTGCCTAACCGTTTTCTGCCTCAATATTGGCCAGTCAGCTCTTTATTAAACAATGACAGTAATACATATTCACTGTGTACCAAAGGATTGCTACACAGCTGCCATATCTATTCCAACAAAGCCCAACTTACTATTAGTGCCACTCCCCCATGAGTTTATGGGGCAGTTATATTCAACTACCAGGAGCACACAAAGAAATCTTAAATACAGTTGGTATCTACTAGACTCTAACAGCCTACGTGGAAAGGGGCAGTAAATGAAGCAGTAGTGCCATCATGTCTCGTTATTCAGAAAACTCATCACAAAGGCCAAGCTTTCTAATCTAGATGTCTGTGAGTCTGAAAGGACCATGAACAGAAGTTAATTTGGACAAGTGGTAGTTTCCATTATAACAAATATTCTCTAAATTCTCCATGGCTTAAGGGAAGAAATGCTTACTTATAGCTTCAAAACCATCATGCTTAAAGTTTTGGACTTCCAGGTAGTGATTCTTGTTGGAACCAAACTTTTACATATCTTGTGATTCCATCTCTGTAGGCAAATGATTCCCAAGATTGTTGTGGTTTTTCTAATTTGAGCTATAGAAAGAGAAGTGTGGAGGATCTTCCAGAGGAAGTGTACAACCACAGTCACATATCAGTTCTGCCTGTGTTTGGAGAAAATGCGCCACAGCTTGCTTCAGTGAGGCTGAGAGAACTGACCCATGAACAAAAGGAAGTGTATATGTGTATGCTGACTAGTCTCTACCATGCTCTGCTCCTTTGGTTATAATTTGTGTCTATGTACATCTATCAACAGTTGCCTCATAATCATCTTCTAGTGACAATCAAGTTCTAGAACAAGAACCTAATGAAAAGTCCAAATGTTTCAATTGAGTATGTGTATGGGGACATGCAGATATGTGTGCATGAGTGCAAGTCCTCAGAAGTCAGAAGAGGGTTGGAGTTGGAGTTACAGGTGGGAATGAGCTACCTGACACGGGTGCTGGGAAACATACTGAATCTTCTGCAAGAGCAGACCATGTTCTTAAACACTGAGCAATCTCCAACTCAACCTCCTTTTAAAATTAATTTTTTATTTTAGTTTCAATATTCAACAAAGGGGTAGGTCCTTATTCCTTGTCTTAGTATTGCATTATACAGTATGATAAAATAACTGTCTATTTCATGTAAGTTTGATTTTGAGAATCAGTTATTCACATCTTTGTAGACGGGTGCCAGGCGGTTCCTCAACCGTGAGTTTGGTCTCTAACCCTGATAGGAACTTCTGGCACAGAGCTGCCAAATTCACCAGAATTGCTTTGATGGCAGGAACGTCTTTTGTTCTCATATGGCATGTCTTGACATGCTCCTGGATAGTCTCATAGAATCTGGCTGCCAAGAGACCCAGTAACATGATTAGGAGGTTGGGATTTTCAGTCCCACACTCCTTGATCTCTAGGGATAATAAAGAGGTTGAAAGTTGAGCTGATAAGCATGCTCGAATCAGTCAAGCTGTGATGATTTGAAAGGAAATGACCCCTTTGGTGGTTTGAAAGAAAATGGCTCCCAAAGGAAGTGGCACTATTAGGAGGTGTGACCTTGTTGGGGGAAGTGTGTCACTGTGGAGTGGGCTTCCAGGTCTCTTTTGCTCAAGCCTCTCTCAGTGTGACTGTCAGTTGACTTCCTGTTGCCTACAAGATGTCGGACTCTCAACTCACAGCTTGCATGCTGCTGTGCTCCCCACCATGATGATAATGGACTGAACCTCTGAAACTGTCAGTGAGCCACCACTATTAAATGCTTTGCTTATACGAGTTGCTATGATCATGGTGTCTTTCACAGCAGTAAAAACTGAAGCAAAGACACAAGCCTATGTAATGACGTCATAAACCTCCAAAAGGACGGGGTTCTGGGAGCTTCCAGAATGCTGAATACATGGAGATGTCTGGGGAATGTGTGCTCAAAGTGTGAACCAGAACAACTATGCATTTCAAATGTGTGTGTGTGTGTGTATGTGTGTGTGGTTCCCTGGTCCCCATCTCTCAGGAGTGGAATACTCTCCTTTGCATAGTGGATATGACTTCATGCTATCTGATAGTCTATGGTCTAAAAAGAAAACCTATGACAGGGCTCTTTCTCCAAAAATAAACTGTGACTGCCATATATGTACCTCCCACAACAGTAGATTACATGTGATCAAAGTGGAGTAGGGAGAGAGACGATTAGTTCTGGTCCACAGCCCTTGGTGACTTCTAGCAGTGGTTATGTGGAGGCTATCTGACCTGTAAAAAGAGTTCATTTATTAGAATTTGATTCTAGTATATGGAAGAAATTCCCTTGTCCTGTATTCTCCAAAGTTGTTAATTCCGTTAAATAAGAAATGTTTCCTGGTTTATTACTATCATGGTCACGGAAGAAGTGGGAGTGATTATGCTCTCTCTTCATCAGCTGCACAGCTCACATCGTCACTAATTACTGATGCAATTTTACTGCATCCAGGTACTATGGTAAGACAAAACAAACAAACAAAAACCCAGAGGACTTTGAAATTTCGACCCAGCTTCTTTGGCAATATATTTATCTTAGGAACTTAGTAGGTGTCTGACCTATTTGTTTCTCACATGCTCCGAAAGTTCTTTGTCAAACACAGTTTGTTCTTCCTTTCCTTGCTGTTGAAAATAGAAACAAAGCACCTTCTTGTCCAGGGCATTATCGAGATCAAGCCTGCTTTCCTGTTCCCTGTTAAACAGTGTTGAGACCACACAAAGATTAGTTAGCTGTTTGCTCCAGGACATTCTTGTTCCTGAAAGGCAATGCTGTGAAAAATTAATACAGCCACTTGTCCCAGCTTTTCATCAAGGTCATTACTCTGCTGTGTCCAACAAACCAAAGCTTAGAAAATCCCCGAATACATTTTACTTAGCTAACACCCGTCATGAATTTTAGAGGCGTCATGGTCAGTGTTTGTTTATCCTCAGTATTGATCGGAGGTTTGCCAGTCAAAAAACCTAGAAAAAAAGTCTAGAAAAAAAAGCCTTGATTTTTGATGTTTGACATCACTCCAGCAATGAGAAGCCTCTTTGTGGGACTGCCCATCGAAGAATTTCAAAGTCTTACTACTCACTGAAAAACGCTGTAGTCCCTAACACTGTCAGTCTTTGAGAAGAGCCAGGAGGAATACATGAAATTCTAAACTAAAAATGCCTTTGCTTTCGGAGTCCTTTGGATTTCTGTGTTTTAAGGCATTTTTGTTGGCCTTAATGGTATTGTTTGTTACTCCCTGGATGTCATGAAGGAACTAACCTCATTGGGAGTGGATTAATACATCGGTGAGCTCACAGTTAATGGGCTTTTTCCAGCAAGTCCTTGTGGTACTTTGAATGAGACATGTCCCCCACAGGCTCATCTATGTGCAGACTTGGTCCTCAGTTGGTGGCACTATGTACGGTGTGACCCTGATGGAGGAATTTCATCTCTTGAGGCTGTATAGCTTTGTCCTGTTCCCAGTTTTCTCTATGCTTCCTGTGTGTGGATGAAAAATGACGAGCCAACTTGCCGCTCTTTTTCTGGCATTCATGGACTCTGTTCCTTTGGAGCTGTAAGCCAAAATAAACTCCTTTTTCTGTAAGATGCTTTTGGTCATAATATTTTAATACAGCAACAGAAGAGTACTCATATGGAAAGGTTCCCAAGAAGATAATCAACTGAAAAGAGTCAAGTCTTGGGTATTTTGATCAAAATGACAACTACATAAAGTTGACAGCTTCTGGTCACAACCCACAACACAAGATTCAACTAATCAGGGCCATCAAAGAACCTGCTTTGGTCTTCATGCTTTAGCTAATTTTCTCAAGTTGTTTCAATTATTATACAGTGTTTTAAGTTTCTATATATGCTGATACACCATTCCTCCCCTCTTACACTCTCAAATCCCCCATTCTTAGTGCTTGGTCTCTGCACCACTGTTAACTCCTTGGGATAGACTTGGTCAGTCTATCATCTATCTATCCACCCCTCTATCTACTGTCTGTTTGTCTTATGTCTATCTTCTATCTATCCAGCTATCATCTATCTAATTATTTTTTACATAAATATATACGAATATGAGAAAGATACATTGCCACTTCTCCTTCAAATAATACACATTTTTGAAAGATACATGAACAAAACTTCTCATTAGTATCAGCTCTAGTTAAAGAGAGAGCATTTTGGTAGATTGGTTTCCATTGAGAAATGACTACTTACAAACAGTGTACTAGATTACATGTACTGATGCCCTCTAACTTCCACATAATGGCATTTGGACACTGGACTTCTAAGATATAATCAGATTTAGATGAGTTCTTGAGGGAGTATCTTTACAGTGGGTTAATGCCCTTGCTGGAAAAGGCATTAGAATGCTACCCCCTTGCTTTTTTTTTTCCTCAGGTGGAGACAAAGGAAGAATAGAAAAGAGTTCTTTTTAGAACCCAGACATATTGATAACTTGATCTTTGATTTCTTTCCTTCAAATCTGTGAGAAAACAAATTCTTCTTGTTTGAGCCATCCAGTATGTAGTATATTGTGATGGTCATGCAAACTCAATACGATATAGCTTCAACTCAATGTCTGACTTTCATGAAGACTGACTGAAGCTTCATCTTATACTGGCTTACTGTGTAAATCTGCCTGATGATCCTCTTAATTTAAACCTACCTATAAGATGCCAACCTACTACTAGTCACTTATAGTTAGCAGGTATAAAATAGACAAATCTAAGGGTACTCTCATTTACGAAGAGAACAGGGAGCAACTCCTACAAAATAGCACTTGACTTCTGCATGAAAACTAATCTGGTTAGTATCTATGAACTGGATAGTAACTTACTATCTCAGTGACGGATTTTGGGGAGTTCCTGATGTTTCCTGGGGTCCCTTTTGGTAATAACATTTTTGTCCCTTTCAAAAACCAAACCAAGCCCAAACAAATCTTTCCTTAGAACGGTTAGAGAATGAATGACTTGAAGAAAAAAAAATCATTAACTGAAACCAACAGGCTATCTCTGTTCAATATTACTTAGACATACTTCTCTGTGCCTTTGAATGGAATTAGTCAACCAATTATGAGATTAGACATATATTCCACTCCCTTTTAAATAGCACCGAGGGCAATCAGAGGTTTAGATGTTTGCTACAGAAAATACCTTTCAGGAGTATAGGCTTGGTAGCAGCTAACTTGCTCATTAAGTACAATAGCTTTCTTATTGAAGCTGCTTCAAGGCTGTTATTTCACTGTGCCCATCGATCCAGATTTGCCCACTTGCTCTATAATACTTGCTGTATAATCACTCACTCACTCAGGCCTTACAGTCTTGGAAATGCCACCAATTTAGCAAACTCATATTTACTTGATTAACTTATATCCCTACTGGTGCTTGGGGAGGGAATTCAATACATCTTTTTCCTCTTGTCAGTTTCATGGGACTATTTTTAGTGCACCTGGAACACCTATAGGTTTACATGGAAAGGGAATGTTTTCAATCTGGTTTATTCGAGCTAATCAGCTGAGCAATCATTATGAGCTATGTATGGTACTTCAACATCATCAACAGTCTATTATTGTCTTGAGTTGGATTTTCTGGTTTTCCAATTCTTTAAGGACTTCTCTTGCTGTATTACATATTTCCCATCAGTTTTTTTTTATCCAAACCACCTAATTATTTCTTTAGCTAATCTCCTTATTGTCATACTTGGCAGAAAGCAAATGGTAACAGTAACCCTCATTTGCAGCCTTTCTCCCCAGACTTGCAGACGCAATGAATATATGTAACATAGGGCTATATCCATCTACTTTTCCTCTCCAGAGTCAATTGTTTTGCTTTGACTGTTGGATAGTTAGCTAGCACCCTTTCTGATACCACTTTCTGCACTAGTTTGAGAAATGTCAATAGTTAAACACAAACATTGCAAAATACTGGTGAAAAAATTGTACACTTTGCGGAACACTCATGTAAGGCTCTGAATGTCAGCGCGCACACACATGTGAGCCAGTTCTGCCTTGTCTGAAAGTCAGAGAGTTCAAGCTTCTTTTTGCTCTCTCAGTGTTGTTAACCACAGGTATGGCTACAAATGAGAGATTCTGACCTAGGGTATGGTTAATTAGTATTTTGAGTGTTGAAGTAGGATGATCCACTCCACCTGGACCAAAGGTCAGAGAATTCAAGTCTATTCCTTGTGTCATGCTAATGAGATCTCTTGCCTCTCACCAACCCTTTCTGAATGAAGTCCGCAAGTATGAGAGAGAATAAACACGCAGATTCAGTGTTCACCGAATTTTCTCCCAGTGCTGTTCTATGTTTCTGCCTCTTATTTCTCCTATAGCTCTCTTTCTTTTGCTTAATAATTCTAATCTTTGCACTCCTGCCACGGGACGTATGAGTTTTGTTGAAGCTGGGTTTTGACACCTGAAGCAAGTATCAGGCAGGGAATTCTTCCCTTCCTAAGGTGCATACCGCTACTGGCTCCACCATCTTCAGTTTCTTCCCTTTGAGATGGATGTGACTGTTTGACCCAAGTCAGACAATAAAGAAGGAGAGTATATAGGATGCACAGGGGAAGGGTTTAATGTGGTAGGCAAAGATGCCCCACATCCTTTCCACTCGCATTTGACAGGATGCTCCTTAATCATGTGTTCAAAATGCTTCAAAAAAAGCTGGAAAATGCAGAGTGTCTGTCAGCCTAAGGAGGAGAGGAAATGAGTTGGTTGAAAAGCTCATCCGTCTCTGCCACAGCTATGTGTTTTTTAAGCACGCAGGAAGTACCAAACAATAGACGCAAGTGTCAGAAGCAGAGATGAAATACCTGCGATGTGGCTGAGAAAATGGTTGTTGAAAGACATCAGTTAAGGAATGGATCAGGAGAGTCCCTGAATATGACACACGTGAGTAGTGTTTGCCAAGGTGAACACAGGAATTGAGGGATTTCAGAGAGAAGAAAATATTAACTACATCCTGTTTGTGATGTAGTGAAAGGATCTTCTGGATGTCATCACCCTCCGCCCTTTTGAGACAGAATAGCTCAGTGAACCTGACTCTTGTCTTTTAGCTAGGCGGAGAGGTCAGCAGCTCTGGGGTCCACCTGTCTCTTCCCTAGAAGACTGGAGCTACGAACATGAAGGGATGGACATGCCTAAGGCTTTCATGAGATTGCTAGGAGTTTTAATGCAGGTTCTCGGGCTTGCAGAACAAGCAGGCTTATGCTGGGCCATCTCCACATTGCAGTTTTATGCTTTTTGTTTGTTTGTTTGAGACAGAATCTCTATCTGTAGGCCAGGATGTCTTAAAACTCACTGGAATTCATGGCAACTTTTCTTCCCAAGCCTCATGAGTGCTAGGGTTATAGACAAGAGCCTTCATTCCTGACTAGAAGAAATAGATGTTTTGGCTCTTTTCTAGATGAAGTCAAAATGGCCTATAGGTGATCAAACAACTTTTTCAAGCTTCTGTGTCAGCTATATAGGTATCAGTAAAGGTTCATTTTAAATTTTGTGTATTTATTTATATTTTCAAAAACAGTACAATTCACAGTTTGATAATAAACATACAAGAATCCTGCCATATTTCTAATATCACAAGTGTTATTTTTAACTCTTTACTCAGGACCTGTTTTTCAGTGTGATTATTTGCTCAAATAATGTATTTACTGCTGGAATTATAAGACACAAGTTGCAGGAGACCAACGGGACACACACACAAAACCATGAAATAAAAACGTCACTCTTCAGAGTTCAGTCTTCCAGCCCTGGGGGGCAATGCTTACAAGTTACACTCATGGTTTCCTTTCTCGAGTTCATTTCGACCCTCTCCTCCCCCAAACAACAGGTTCACACTGCCTTCCGTGGCTCCGCCTGTGACAGGGCAGAGCACACTCAGAATGGTGGTTGCTTTTCCCATTGGTTGAGATTTAACTTTTGTGACTTTGAGTTCCATTTATAGTTTTCTTTTTTTATAAAAATCACTAAAATCACGATTTACATAGATTTCCTCACTTTTAGCTGTCAATTTATTTTAGATAGAAACTATAATTAGACCCCTGGTTTGGAGTACTTTGGAGTTCTTGGGTCAAGGTGAATTTTTATGGCATGGTCCAGGCTGTACCTTTCTGCTTCCTGGTTTCCTACATCTCCTGTTTTATTTTTATTTTTATTTTTGGTTTTTCGAGACAGGGTTTCTCTGTGGCTTTGGTCCTGTTTTATTTTTAATTTCAGGGTTATGGTCTAGAATCCTGTTTCACAGTGCTGTGCCGAGTCTCTTTCAACACTGATCTCCTTCAGCAATTTTTTTAAAAAAGAAAATCATTCTTATCGGGGACATAATTCTTCTAGGCTTAGAAGTAATAGGAAAAATAGATTTGGGGATATGAAAAACAAACATGCTTCTCCTACCATCTGGGATCAAAATTATGAAAATAAGATTAACTCTAGGTCTTTTTTTTTTTTCAGATTGAAATCCACTCTAAATCTATATGCTAAGCTTCCTTTGCCAGATTAAGATTGGGACTCTCACAGCAGTAATGGCGCATATAAGGGAGTAAACATTAAAAAGCGGTCTGATTGCTGTGTAAGTCTCTCGACAAAATATAAGCCCAAAGAAAAAAGAAGCAGAAGTAACTGAGCAGGTCTTGAAGTAGCCGTCCTCTTTCCAGTAGCCTTGGGGTGAAGGACGAGAACAGGGAGGCAGGGATGCTTTGTAAGGTGTCTCCCATATTTCTTAGGTATAGGAATCCATTGCATGTCTTATTGATAAGCACCAGTTATGCAAGAGCAGAATGAATGTATTAATACCACTATTTGATTATATATCTATGTATGAGTTGAAGTAAGTGAAAAAGTTTTTGAGAAATTCTCAGGATTGGCAAAATAAAAAATTAACAGATATTTCATGCCTCACCCTAAATACTCTACTTAAGGGCAAAATTGATACTTAAAAAATTATATTTCTTATTTTCTTCTTTGTTTTCTTTCCTTTTTGGAGACAAGGTTTCCATAGTTCAGGCTGTCCTTGAGTTTGTGCTGTGGCCAAGGATGTTCTTATCCTTCAATGCCTGATCATCTTGCCTTGTCTTAGTTGAGGTTACAATAGCTGTGATTAAATACCATGGCCAAAAACAGCTTGTGAAAGAGATGGTTTATTTCATTCACAGTTCCATATGACAATTCATCATCAGAAAACTCAAGCAAGGTAGGAAGCTGATGCAGGGGCCATGGAGGGTGCTGCTTGTTGGCTCTATCTCCTTGCTTGGTTCCATGGACCACCTACAATGGGCTTGGCCCTCCATCGTTAATAATTTATTAGGAAATTTTCCTACAGGTTTGCCTACAGTCCCATGTTATAGAAGCATTTTCCTTCTTGAGGTTCCTTCCTGTCAGATGACTTTAGGTTGTGTCAAGTTGACATAAAACGATTCAGCACATGCCTTCACAGTGTCTCAAAACCTGAGATGATGGCAGGCAACAAGCTCAGACTGTGGGACTTTAGGGCTTGAATCCAGAGCCGTGCATGAGAAGGAAACACTCTTCCATCGTTTGTTTTATCTACCAAATCTTTCTTTTATTGCTAACTTTTGCAAAACTGAGAAGTCACAGACAACAGAACTGTTATCATGGTTTATAATGGTAAGTTCCGACTTGCTATTCAGATGGTTATCAATTAATATAAACTTTATCATAGATGTTCTTTGTAACATTAACTCTGATGTCTATTAGAAAGGGTGGGTGAAATTTAAACAAAGTAAATGTGGACAAAGCTTAAGTATAAATAAAAAGTTCAGGTACATAGTACCCATGAAGTTCAAGTAAATGCATCTAAATCTAGAACATATATATATATATATATATATAATTTATGCTAATTTGAATGAATAATTTTGCTCAACTTTTTGATATAATTAATATTTCATAAGTGTACATTAACGTTAAAGAACATTATTGTTGTACATGATATTTTCATTATTGAATTATTATTCTTTAGAAATATGTAAACTCCTATATATACACATATGTGGGAATATATACACACATATCATACATAGGATTATATATATGCATATATATTCCTAAAGTGTAATAATTCAGTATATGCTGAATAAACTCACATATATTTTACCTACACACATATACACACACATGCACACACACACACACACACACACACACACACACACACACACACACACACACCTACAGACAGATAGACACCTCACACACACACACACAAACACACACACACACACACACACACCTTTGTTTGGAATAGTATCCCACAAGGCTCTAGAACGTATAGGCTTTCAAATTTAATAGTTTGTCTTCTTTTTATGTGACCTCTTCTACATGGGTCAATCATATAAGTCTCTTCATTTCATACATGCCTGCTGTTAGCTGTTCTCCGTAGATTGTGGGCCTTGTTTCTTTGTTACTTTTATCTTATCTTTGATATAAATCATTATCTTATAAAAGTCCTCAGGTTTTGTATACTTTTCCTTATGGGAAAAGTGGGAATGTTGAACCTTTGTATCGGTTGCCCAGAGCTGTCAGAGCAAAGAACGACAAACTGGATAGTTTAACATCAGCAAATAGGAGTTTCTCATTATCCTGGAGCCAGGAAGACCAAGATCAAGACATCCTCAGAGGCTGTTTCAGAGGCTTTTCTCTTTGGCTTTCTCTTCCTGTGTCTTTTTGTCCTTCCGCGATGTCTGTGTTAATACCCTCTTCTTCGAAGTTCATGATGGACTTTGGCCAACTCTGAGGAAGTTGCTTCAACTTAATTTCCTAGGTAAAGGTCATGTCTCTACATATGTTTATTTTCTGAGGTTCAAGGGGCTAAGACTTCAACATGGGAATTTTGAGGTCACAATTTCACCCATAAAAACTGTTCCTGTATCAAATGCAATTTGTTAGTTACATGTTATCAAACAAAAAAATAAACACATATCAAAAAACCAAACCAAACCAAACCTAATCAAATCAAATCAAACCAAACCAACAATACTTGATGTTTTGTTATAGCTATTTTTACTAAAAACATTGATAAAATATTTTCTTGTTAGTTGTAGGTTTATACTATATCCATTGTAAGAGATGTATTTGATGTGTTTCTGGCTTCTTTCAGTTCTGAAAATCTGTAATTTCTCTATCGCTATGTGAAATTCTTTTCACCTAAGCCTCTGTCAGAATTGACAAACTGTTTTTCTGCTGTTAATTTATGATAATATAAATTTGGAAAATAACATTTGAAAAAGATGATTACAGCAATTAACCTTTTGTGATTTTTAATAAAGTATATTAATCATTATTCATGTATTATCACGGAAAGATATTTAATAACCTTTTTATTTTCTCATATAGTTGGATAAATGCTTATTTGTAGCCATTTGTCACATATTTTCTTTTACTGAAAATTACCTGACATGATTTATAAGGATTGCAACTTTGAAGGGAAAAAATGAGAAAGTATTTATAAAACATTTAATGCTAATTTGAAAGTATTTTTCTTATTCTTGTTGACTTAAGGGGCTTTTTAGGATCTTGGCCTCAATGGTACAGTTATGAATACAGGTAATTTTTGATTTTTAATAAAAGTAGCAACTATTTTCTGAATTTTTAAATATGCTAAATATATTTATATCATTTGGTATTTAAAGAAACATAGATTGTATATTATTTTACTCTATGCATAATAAATCAGCTCCTCGTTAAAAATTTAAGAAGATAAAATTATGTAAACACCAAGCCAGCAAGTGACAGAACCAGGATCCCCAGGATGCCATTTGTCTTCTGATTTGGTCACCTTAACTCTTGGGCCGACACAGAGTCAGCATTTTTTGCTGCCTGCAAGTCAAATATAGTACTCCCAGGAATTGCAGCCACTTCTCCAGCATCATGTCTGCCTGTACAACATGATGATAATGGACTAAACCTCTGAAAATGTAAGCCACCCCAATTAAATGTTTTCCTTTATAAGAGCTGCCATGGTCATGGTATTTCTTCATAGCAACAGAAACCCTAACTGAGACAAAAGTTGGTACCAAGGACTGGGGTATTGCTGTGATAGGCCTGACCATGCTTTTGTTTGGAGGGATCTGGACTTTGGGTTAGGAAAGCAGTCGAATGCTTTCAGAACTGCTTAGTGGGCCAAACTAGTAGGAACATGGAAGACAATGGTGCTGATAATGATTTGAATTGTCCGGGACTGGATCTAGGACAGAATGTGGTCATGAATGCTCCCTCCACAACTTGGGAAAGCCATTGAGGCCATGCAAGTGTCAGGGGTGGAGGCCTAGAGAGGCCATTGTGTGAAGCTGTGAAGCTTAAGCCTGGATTGCCTTGGAGACTCCAAGATGTTGGAGATGCCAGAACCACGGGATACCTGCTGAGAAGAGCTAATAACAGGGTGTGGAACCTGTCCAAAAGGGAGAGGTATTTTGCAGTCACCAAAGAAATACGCCAGTCCCTAATACCAATTTTTATCTTAATGTGTGTTTCTGTTACTGTGGAGAGATACCATGACTAACTATGTCAACTCCCATAAGGAAAACATTTAACTGGGGTGACTCACTTACAGTTCAGAGGTTTAGTCCATTATCATCATGGTGAGACGTGGTTGTATGCAGACAGACATGGTCCTGAAGAAGTAGCTGAGAGTTTATGTTTTGTGGGCAACAGGAAGTAGTCGAGGTACTGGGTATAATTTGGGCATTTATGGGCTCTCAAAGCCCATACTCACAGTGGCAGAGTTCCTCCAACAAGGCCATTTCTACTCTAACAAAGCCAACCTCCTAATAGTGCCACTCCCTATGACCTTATAGGGGCCAATTACATTTAAACTACCACACATATATCTTAGAATTGTGGCAAAAATGTATAAAAGGATCAGCAAAGCTTACTGGGTAAAAGCAGCCACACAACCCTGATGATGTTAATTCAACACCAGATCCTATGGTACACGAAAAGTATTGGCTCTCTAAATTTATACCCTGTCCTGCACATTTGAGACATGACAGGCACATACCCACACCCCCATAAACATACATTATGCAGATAAACATATACAATAATAATAAAATAAAATAAAAATTAAGAACTAAGCAATAAATCACAAAATTTATCACCCTTTCCCAATAGTTTGAGATACAAATGCTGGAGATGGGTGGTTTATAAAGAACAGAAATTTGACTAGTGTACTAACATGGAGAAATACAGGTATCAGCCTTTTCTTCATTACAGACTATTTACTTTTTATTGCATCCTTTTGATGGAGAATAAGGAGAATGGGAAAGCATTCTCATGTGCTTTGTAGAAGTGCTAAGCCAGTTCATAAGGCCTCAAATCTTATGGCCCAAATCAACTTTTTATTGCCTAGTACCATGGTATACTATTGATGGGGGATGCTAAGGTTTTAAAATAGAAGTTGGGGAGGGAAGACAAATATTTATCCTGTACTGCCACCTTACTTTTTAAAAAAATATTTCATATATTTTTGAGATTATAATATAATTACATCATTTTCTCCTTTCCTTGCTTCTCTCCAAACCTTCTTATTACCCTTCCTTGCTATCTTTCAGATTCATGGTTTCCTTTCAATAATATTTAATTAAACTATATAACATATATTATTACACCTAGACTGTTCTACTCCATGAGAAATGAGAGAGACAAGACAACATTTATGGTTTCCAAAGATTTTAACAGTTCACCACATAAGTGGGTCACTGATCTATCAGGGCTGCAGGACAAGGACTCAGGAGCCTTGTTTCTTCTGACAGCTCTGAGCAGGAGCAGAAGTAGGGTTTATAAGCACAAAAGTCACAAACTCTGTTTCCAAGTTACAGTGACGATTTTCACCAATCAGAATTTAGAAATTAGGGACTTCCTTGTATGTTCCATTTATTGTCAATCAACATACAATGCAAGCCTTTCAGTCCAACCAATCAGATTTATTTGTTCCTTCTGTGGCTCGGAGTATTATGTTTCTAGAGAACTGAGGATGTATAATGACTATTGCTATGGTTTAGGAGGAGGTGGGTCAGCCACTGGACATTAACAACTTTCCTAGGGCCTGGGAACTGGAACTTTGTTTCACTTTGCAGGTAATGGAGTCTAAAGTCAAAATGGCAGTACTTAGGCCAAGATGCTTTTGTCTGATCTCTTCAATGTATGTATGTATGTATGTATGTATGTATGTATGTATGTATGTATGTATATACATACACATTTTTAGGTCATATATGAATATACACACACACACATTCCTTAATCACCTGTAGTTTTTGTATAGGTTTTAGTTTGTAGTTCACAAGTGCTAAGTATATCCATGTTGTCAGGTGAAAGATTCCAGAGTATTTTTTTCTTGCAAAATCAAAAGTCTAAACCACAGAACAATCCTATATTTCCTACAGTTGGCCCTTGGTAACTCTAGTCTTCCTTTTGTAGGAATTTACCTGCACAGAATTCCTCTTACAAGCAGAATAATGTATTTGTCTTTTTGTGACTGATGAGTACATTATGCCAAGTGGAATCCATGTTATCGAGCATGACATGGTTTTTCTTACTTTTTAAACACTGCATTGTATTTCATAATCTTCACATACCACCATGTTCTTACCTATTCTTTTACCTTTGTTTGCTTCCTCCTCTTGGGTATTGCAACTAATGCTGCTGTGAGCATGCCTGTGTAATTACCCCCATAACACTCTGTTCTTATTTTCTTCAGATGTACTTAAGAGTTGGATTGCTGAACTACAGGGCAGTTTTGTCTTACACTTTTTGAGAAAACACCACACTGCTTCCCGTGGTGTTTACACTCCTTAAAATCCTCACCAATGATATATGTGGATCTCAATTTCTGTGCATTCTCTCCATCGCCTACTATTTTTGCTACATGTAGTCTTCAAATGGAATTGAAAGCATTTCCCCACCTTCTACAGGGATTTTCAGAAAGCTAACATACTTAGCAGTCTATAAGAAACATCTGGGCATCAGAGAGTTGGGTCTTGAGTGAAAAGACAGTGTTCTTTAATATCTAGAAAATGCATCCATGTTCTGCTCCCATTTGACTGACTTGGATATCTTTGGTATTTGTTCTAGTTTCCTTTCTGTTGCTGTTATAAATATCACGTCCATGAGCAACTTAGGAGGGAAGGGTTTATTTCAGCTTATACTCAAAGATCATAGTTCATCATTAAGGGAAGTGAGAGCAAGAACTCAAGCAGGAACCACGAAAGAACACTACTGACTGGCTTGCTCAGACGGCTTTCTTGTACAGCTCAGGAACATCTGCCTTAGGATGGAACTGTCCATACTGGTCTGGGCCTCCTTACATCAATTAGTAATAGATAATGCCCTATAGACATGCCTACTGCTTTACTTTATATCACTGATAAGATACCAAGACAAAGGCAGTTTGTAAAAGAAAGCATTGATTTGGGCCTACACCATTAAAGGGTCAGAGTCTATCAAAGTGGGGATCATGGCAGCAGGCAGGCAGACATGGTGTTGGACCAGTAGCTGAGAGTTTACATCTTAACCCGTAAAACAAGAAGGGTGGGAGAGACAGAGAAAGAGAGAGAGAGAGAGAGAGAGAGAGAGAGAAGAGGAACAGACAATGGGAATGGCATAATATTTTAAAACCTCAAAACCAACCCCCAGTCATTTCCTCCTGCAGCAAGTCTATATCTGCTAATTCTCCTCCTGCAGTCTTACTATGAGGCTATGGGAGGGCATTCTCTCT
>NC_022009.1:115389781-115392452 GCF_000317375.1 Microtus ochrogaster
AGAGAGAGAGAGAGAGAGAGAGAGAGAGAGAGAGAGAGAGAGAGAGAGAGAGAGGAGGGGGTGAATGCTTTAGAAAATTCTTTCCTAAGCCTAGGACAGTTAGTGAGTGAGTTGGGAATGATAAACCTGGCACATTGTCCTTTCAGAAGCAACTCTCTAAAGTGAAACAAATGGTCAGGGCAGCTCAGCTCGGCCTGTTTCCTTTATGTCTCTAGGACTTCTTTGTTCAACACGAAAGAAAAAAAAACTTTAACGCTTGTGATTAATGACTGTACGGTGTGAAGTCACACAGCATAATTTATGGGGAGTCTTACCTTTCAAGCAATTCAAGGCTTTTCTTACATAAAGTAAAAACCATGTAAACACCGAAGTTGCTCTAAACCGAAGATGCAGCCTTCCGTTCCATGCTCATTAGAGAAGTATTTATTGCTGGTCTCCTCATCACTCAAATGGAACTTTTTGTTTAAATCAAAATTTCTATCCAAATATTTTCTTTTCTATTACTTTCAGTTTTTATTTTTATATGGTACTTTCCTCCTTCTTATAGTATGACACTTATATATTCTTACCTTCCAAAGTTTGTCAGAATCTTATAATGGAACAATACATTGGACCCGTAGGCATACAACTTTGATTGCAAGTGACTTTATTCATTTGTCATTGCTGTCATTTGAAGCATTTGCAAGAATTCAAGTAGAAAATTATATAGTATATGCTTTATTTTATTTTATATTTATGCTATTATATATTTATACTCCTTAATGTATTCAAATATAAATATAATCTTATCTTGACATTTTTATTTGAACATACTTTAAAACTCACACTAATTTTATCTTTACATCCTCAAAATTTTTCTGTGAAGAAGGAAGGACAAATATTTTCACAGATCCATTTACAGATAAGGAGAACAATTCAATGGCCTATCAAATGTTGTTCAATATTGGTGGTGCGGGCAAAGCCTGGCCCGGGTGATTGTTACCATCCTTCACATGGTGTGTACCACATCATAACAATGTGACTCTAGAGTACTCTGAAAATGTAGCTGATTCAGGGTAAAAGTCTCTTTTCCTGTTGAGAAGGAAGTGCTTCCTTTTTATATATGTATATTACCTGTTTGTACGTACGTATGATCATCATCTACAGTTCTTTTTGTTGGGTAACACAAGCTACAAATCTCAGACAAGTCTGAACTCACGGTAACTGATGTTTGTAAACAAGCAGCATAGAGTAAAGAATATCAATATCAGCTCTAGGAAGACGGTGCCTCAGCACCGAGCAAACGCCGCCCACGTCTCACAAAGGTTTCACCAGGGTTCATCACAAATACGGGTTGCCAAATCTGTGTACAGAATATTGAAGAAAAGTAGAAATACTCAATGAAACAAGCAAGGCTCACTTTCCAAAGATGGCATCTTCAGCAGGTGTATGAACAGAGGCAGACTTTTTGTATATCTGTGCAATTATTAAGATTGAGACAATACTATAGAAAATATGAGCAGATAAATGTGTGGCACACTAAAGAGATGCTCATTAAATTCCTGTAGCCAAAGGGCAGAACGACTGGGCTTTTCCAAGTGTTGAACCCATGGGTACACACATGCAAATGTAGGTGAAAGTTGTTGCCTGCTCTTGAGTTTGAAAGCCCTGGTGATCGGTTTAGTACACGCTTGCCTGTCTTTATCGAGTATGTTTGAAAGTGTGTCTAGTGAGGCATGGATATTGCTAATCACAGGGTCTGGGTTCCATCAATCTTAACCAACATTTATTTGTCTGCGTAAAGTTTAAAAGTCCCTGCAGGTGTTACAGGTAGAGTGACAAGGTATCACTGTGTGTCACTCAGACTGGTGAGGAACTCACCGCTTTGTCCAGATGGGACTGAAACTCACAGCAATTCTCCTGCCTCTGACTTTTAGATGCTGGCCTTGCAGGCGTTAGCCAATATATCTGTCTCCAAGTGGTATTTCTAAAGATGTATGACCTGGTTAAAAATCTTACCTGATGGTACCAGTACAAATTTGTGTGTCAAAGGGGGATTAGAAACACTTTTGGAAGGCTGCTTTAACAAGGCTTAGAGGGTAATTCTGGGGACTCCTTTAAGGGCAGCTCAGGTCAGAACTGCTGAGTCATGACTGGCTTTAGCCAGCCTTACAATCCCCAGCACTTCCTTCCCTGTAAATGCTGCCCCAAATCCCTTGTTCCAGTCTTGCTGGAAACAGAGATCCCCTGTGTAATATCCCAAAGCCTCGGCATCTAGCCTGCTTAAATGTATTAATTCCTTGCACCTTTTCTTTGCAGGTTCCTGCTTCCAGGCCATTAATCATTTCCACCCGGCTCTGGAATCTTTCCATACTCACTCAGTCAGAGAGCCCAAAATAGACTCATTAGTGAGCGCTTGCCCAGTGCCAAGTCTAATGAGATGACAATTTCATCTATGCATGTGAGACTGATGATTAATAAAAAAAATGACACAAAAGAAGTGTCGTGGTGTCAGGACTTCAGGGAATGCCTGGTGTGTAGTCTGACTCCCAGCTAAATATAAACTCGCAAGTGGAAGCTGGGTGAGAAATGTGTGCGTGTACCCAAATCCTGGTTCCAGACGACACGAGTCACCTACTTGATCCTGTCAACACACACAAACCACCACCACCATCACTACCACCACCACCAC
>NC_022009.1:115393067-115413441 GCF_000317375.1 Microtus ochrogaster
CACCACCACAACATCAATAACATTACTATCAACACCGTCACAATCACCAATCCCTCCACTTCTTTATTCTCGTTTTGGGGAATAATTTGTTTTCTTCTTTGAGAATTTCACACATGTATACAAAGAACTACATCTATTTATATATATATTATTTATATAGAGAACATATCTTTGCCCCTCCCCCTCTAACTCCTCCATATCTCCTCCAATGTGACCCCTGTCTAGCGTCGTGTCTTTTTTTGTAACCCTCTGAGTCCCAATGCTGCCTTCTATGCAAGGGCACAGGACTAGTGCACTAACATCTCAGCGGCCTCATCCTCAGACGAGACTGGTTCTCCCTTACCCCCTATCAACTGTCAACAGTTTCTCAGCATGGGTAGGAGCTGGAGATCATTTACTCTAGCTATGCTGGAATTTTAGCCAGTTTGAGCTTGTATGGGTCTCTTGCAGATAAGCACAGCTACCGTGAGTTCATGAGCACGCTAGCCATGAGTAGAAGGCAGTACTTCACAGCCCTCCTTGCCATCCTCTGGTTCCTCTTTTGTTTCCCTGGGAAACCGGATATAGAATTCTATTCACATCCAAGCGCTCAGCCTCTGACTCTGGCTGCTGTGTACAACATAAAGAAGCTGTTCTGACCAAGGCTGGGAGCTACTAGATGTATCGATGAAAACAAATATCTAGAATTCTCTTTGAGAACATTTAGCCAAAACAACAACAAGAACGATAAATCAATAGTAGGTTTTACACTAGGGCTTGTGACCATCCCATAAAGTCTGATATATGCCCGGATGTAGATACAGCTGGGTCATATGCCAGTTATAGTTCTAGTTTATTGAGAAACTTCCAGATTTGTTTCCAAAGTGCCTCACTAGTTTGTGCTCCCACCAGTTTTTAAGAGGACCCCTCTCACCTTAGAGTTTCGGCATTGGTTGTCACTTGTATTCCTGATGACAGAAATCCTGACTGGGGTAAGAAGGAGTCCTCAGATAGTTTTAATTAGTATTTCTCTCATGACTAACGGTGTTGGATATTTTAAAAGTGTTTCCTGTCCATTTGCATTTCTTCTTTTGAGAATGTTCTGCTCAGTTCCATGACCCTCTAAAATTTGAGTTGTTTATTTTCTTTCTTTTTAATTTTTTATATTTTTTCTCTTATTTATTTATTTTTATTGTTTTTATTAAGCTATATATTTTTATCCACTCTCCTTCCTTTCCTCCCTCCCCTTCTACCCTCTCTCATGATCCCCACACTCCCAATTTACTCAGGAGATCCTGTCTTTTCTACTTCCCATGTAAATTAGATCCATGTGTGTCTTTCTTAGGGTCCTCTTTGTTGTCTAGTTTTAATTTCCACTGAAAAAAGATTTTTTTCATACAATGTAATCTGATCATGTTTTCCCCTTTTCCAACTCCTTCCAGATACTTTCCACCTTTTCAAGACTTGTCCCCCACAAATCCACACCCTAAGTTTAAAAATAGAACCCTAAACAAACAAACAACAGAAACAAAAACTTAAGCAAAATAGAAGAAAACAAACAGAAAAGAGAGTCAAAGGAAAAGCACATAAAATACAGTGAAAACACACACACTTTCACAAGACATGGAAATTCCATAAAAACCATAGTATATATGCAAAAGACCTGGAAGACAGGTAGAAACAAAAAGCCCAGATAAAGTTGGTTTTGTGTTATTCATCTACTGCTGGGCGTGTGGACTGCTGATTTTACGTGTGGTTTGTGATTCCATTAGAGAAACCTAATTTTTCCATTGTGAGTGGCTGTCAATTGGAGATAGCTTCTGGATAAGGGATGGAGACTGATGTCCACTTACCCACTCAGCTCTGGGATCTCATCTGATTGAGTCCTGTGCAGATCCTGTACATGCTGAATAACTTGTTAGATTTCAAATCATCAGCCAGGAATGGAGTCCAAACTCAGTCCCCAAACTCTAACGCTGCAGCCATCGTCTTCACCAGGTACGGCAGCCTGGTGTCTAGAAGGCCTTGATTCCTTGGTGTCTTCCGTCCCCACTGACTTTCACAATCTTTCTCCCTCCTCTTCCACAAAGTGACCTGAGCCCAGAGGGAAGAGATTTGATGGACACATCGTATTTAGGCCTGAGTTTAGTTTCTTGATGTCTTTCTATGTTCTAGACACCAATCCTCTATTGGATGAATAGCTGGCAAAATTTTACTTCCATTGTGTGCTGCTCGTTTGCCCACTTTGCAGGTTTTTTTTTTTTCCTGTATGAAAGTTTTTAGTTTCATGAAAATAGAGATGTGGATTCTGTTTGAGAAGAGATAACACTGGACGTTTCCAAGAACAACTGTAAGGTCACATGCAGAGGCTAAGGCAGACCACGTGACATGAGGCTTTACAGAGAAATTTGTGGATGACACAGAGGCATTCATCTGGGATGGCCATGACATCAGATTTTAGGGGCCGAATTCTGATTCCATTCTTGTTAATGACTTTAAATCTAAAACGTAACTCGGGTTCCTAGCTTAAGATTCTCATCTACAAAATGTGAGGCTTATGATGGTGTCCATGTGTTCAGAGTTTACAAGGATTAATTGAACCTTAATTCATTTTGTATTTAAAAACCCATTTTTTAAAAAGTCAATGATTACGAAAGGCTGATTTGCATCATTTCTTCCTTCTTCCCTCTTGTCATTGGGAGAGATCACAGATGATGGCTAGATCTCCAAGAAGTGTGCACCTTTTGATAGCATCATAGTTGGCTGTGACTGACACTGACCCACACCTGAAGCTCATGTGACTCAACCTATAGTCTACCTCTTTGTAAACCTGAGGAAGGGACGGTGTGTATCACAGTCAACCGCAGATTCGCTGCCCCAAGGTCTAGCGCGCTGGTTGTTCTCGACAAGAAGTAGCTTTAATTTCTCCACGTCTCCATTGAAATCATTTAATTTCTATCAGACACTAAATGCAAAGTAGAAAATTCACGGGTATTTGAAATGCCAAGGTTGGAACAGCTACCTTTTACTGAAAGGACACAGGTTCAACAATTTTACATATGAATATCTGTGAATAAGACCCTGTCCCTTCAGCAGAACAGTGATTATCTTTCAAATTAGTAGAGTATGGCCAGATCCGGTGTTCATGATTTGGCCAAAGGTGCTCTCCGCTAATATCGCCAATGTTTATTTTTAGGTCTTAACATTTTTAAATGGTATTTTCTGTTTCATTTAAAAATCACAGGAAGAAGGAAACAGGCTAGCCACAAATGAGTGTAGGCTGTATGGCTTATTGTGCAAAAGAATCTTTAATGCTAAAAGCCAGTCAGTGATTACACCGGCTGGAGACAGAGAGAGGACTGCACATGGCCACTGGGGACCTTTGGAGGTGATGGGAATCAGCAGTGGCTCCTCTGCACACGAGGTTTCCCAGTGTACACTCAAGGAAGGCTTACCAAGTTGTGCAACTTAAATAGATACCACGCAGTACATGGTAATGAAAACTGAATACAGGTGACTTAGATTATAAATAAAAGTCACA
This sequence comes from Microtus ochrogaster, assembly GCF_000317375.1. Lineage (NCBI taxonomy): Eukaryota > Metazoa > Chordata > Mammalia > Rodentia > Cricetidae > Microtus > Microtus ochrogaster. Next base: position 115,396,588 of record NC_022009.1, read on the forward strand.
GGACAATCTTCAAAATGCTGTAAGAATGTAACGAGGACCGAGAGAGAGCCAGAAGAGAGGTTTCCAGCTGAAGATAAGTCTGGATCACTACAGAAAACACAAAAACGCATCTTTATTGGCACAAATTAAACTACAAGTAACACCTTAAGAAGGGCTGTGGAATGAGGATGTCATCCAAGACAGTACATAAATCTGTGTTGTCATAAATCCGATGCTTGGGCAACCAGGGCAGGAAAATGCAGATAGACTCACCGTGCCTGCCACGCTACAGAAAATGAAACGGCTGCCGCTCGCCGCCTTGTCGGGAACATTGCAGTGACTGATGGTTCTCCCTGAGAATTTTATGGAATCAGATGTTAAAACTCTCCTGGAAACTCTTCATGATTCCAGCTGAAGGGTGCTTGCTGAGCTCTTTCCTTGGACTGTGTAAAAAGCCCCCGCATGACATCAGCATTGAAGTTCACACTATATAGTCCATTACGCCACAGTGCAAGGGTCGCCGAGGAGATCTTATGTCCGGTATTAAACCCCAGCACAGGTTTACCACATACTGACGCACTTGCTACGGTTTACCCGCAGAAAGGAAAGTAATCACAGTGACTAGATTACAATCGAATTATTTTCCCTACTGAAGGGGTACACATTGCTTCATGAACTCGGGCTTCAATTGTGTTCGTATTTCTTTTCCCCCTTTCAACTCAGTAGTAAAACCTCTCATGTACCTAGTAGTTATCAATCCAATGTCGTACATAAAGTTCCTCCCTCCTCCGCAAGGGTTTGAAGCGATGACCATGATGGGGTGATGGGTTCCCAGGAAGGATGGTGGCCCCGTGGGAGGGCGACTGTCACTGGTTAGTGCCGCCACTCTCTCTCAGACCACCAAGCAACTAGCCGTTGTGCTTTTCCAGTCCAGCTGAAATGACTCTAGTTAGCCCTTCTGATTTCTCTTTGGAACTGGTACTGCTGTGTCTGGGCATTGCTCTCCAAAGCTCAAACCCTGCAGTGACTGAGTTTGCAATCGACTTCAGCATTCAGGCATGCTTCCTGCCAAATGCTGCTAATGTCACTCACTGTTTTTCTGTTTTTTTTTTTTTTTTTTTTACTTAGCAGCATCAGCCTAGAATATCCCTGGAGCTAACTATACAAGAACTTATGTCCATTTCCTGGAATGCATCTCTCTTCATGTGAGATGCGTTCAGGGAAACTCTATTTCAGGTTCTAATTTTTGTAGGTTCATAATTTAGGTAAAAGGAGGCTGGGGTACAGATTCCTTTCTCTGTTTAAAACTGTCTCTCTGTGTGTGGGCATGGTATGTGTGTGTGCACATGGTATGTGTGTGCGCGCATGGTGTGTATATGTTTGTGTATTGTGTGTATGTGTGTGTGCAAGGTGTGTATGTGTAGGCTCATGCTGTGTGTATGTATGTGGGCACGGTGTGTGTGCATTCATGCTATGGTGCATATGTATGGGGCATTCATGCCATGATGTGTATGTATGTGGTCATTCATGTCATGGTGTGTATGTGTGTGAGCATTTGTGCCATGGTGTGTGTGTATGGGCATGGTGTCTATGTATGGGCATTTATGCCATGGTATGTGTGTGGAGGTCCTAGGAAAACCTTGTGGAATTAGCTCTCCTTTTGCCCTCGTGTGGGTTCTGGAAATTGAACTCAGGTTGCCAGCTTTGTGCAGAAATTACTTTTGCCAACTGAGCCATTTAAACAGCCCCTGATTTTTTTTTTCTTTCCAAAAGGCTAAATGATCAAGAGAAGCATATTAGAGACCATCCAACTTTAGGATGGTGTACATACTGTGGCTCAAACTGCAGAGATCAGTTCTCACTGTTTGGATGCTTGGAGTAAGATCAGGTGGTCTTGCAGGTTTGGATCCTGGTGAGTGCTGCCTGTCGGGTTTTTGGGAGGTTGCCCACTTCCTTTGTCTTCAGATGGTGGAATCAATTTCTGGTGTCCTTTCTTTAAGAACAGTGACCCAAACTTGAGAGCCTCACTTTGTGAAAACCCCATCACTGCTCTAAGGCCTTTCATGATACCATCAGATGGGAGGTTTGAGCTTTGACATGTGATCTTTGAAGAGAGTGAATCATTGTTCAGTCTGCAACATCGCCTCCTCCCCAAAGTGCTTGCATGGTAGAAATTGCAGGGCAGTAATAGCTATGTCAACAGCAAAACACATTTTGCTAAACTCCAATCACGACAAATGATCTATTTATGCTCCCCTTTCTCATGTGTGTGTGTGTGTGTGTGTGTGTGTGTGTGTGTGATATGTGTTCCTGGTTGTAATGTGCACACTTTTGTGTGTAAATTCAGGAATCTGCCTACCACAGGACTTATGAAGAGGTCAGAGGACACATTTGGCCTTGCTTCCCACATTGTTTGAGACAGGCTTTTGTTGTTGTTTGCTGTTGTGCACACAAAGCTAGGCAGCCTGTGGGTTTCTATTTTCTTGTCTCTGTTTTCCATCTTGCTATGGGAGTACTGTGATTACTGATGAGCATACAGGACCAGCGTTTGTGTGGGTTCTAAGGATTCAACTCTTTGCACTCACTCAGCAAGTGCGTTATCTACTGAGCCATCTCCCCAGCATTGTATTTATTTTCATTCTCTTGAAAGTCATCATTTCTGATAGATACATCTGCTTTCCTCTCTACTGGAAACCCTTTCTTTGAGAGAACTGTATGTATATTGGTTCTCTGCCTGCGCACCAGACAGGCTATGTAGTTCAAGAGAGTTGCCGTGCCCAGGAAAAAGCCTTAAGAAATTCGAAATGGGAGGTGATGGGATGTGGGATTCCACTCAGTATGCTAATATTACGTTTTACTACCATTGGTTAATAAAAGAAGCTGCTTAGCTCTGGCTTCTTGATGGTGTGTGAAGTCCTTCTGTATATGTGTTACTTTTATTGGCTAAAGAATAAAGCTTCTTTGGCCTATGGCAGGGCAGAACAGAGTAAGGCAGGAATTCCAAGCAGATAGAGGAGGAAAGAAGGCAGAGTCAGGGAGACACCATGTAGCCACTGAAGGAGACAGAGGCCCCAAAACCTTACTGGTAAGCCACAAGCCTCATGGTGAAATATAAAATAAAAGAAATGGGTTAATTCAAGATGTAAGAGCTACCTAGAAATATGCTTAAGCTACTGGCCAAACAGTATTGCAATTAATATAGTTTCTGTATGATTATTTTGGGTCTGTGCAGCGGGAAGCAAACACGCAGTCTCTACCTACAGTGATGGATACATAACTCAGTCCCATCACTGCTGGAGGGATGGTTGCCTTGGTTCCTAGAGTTCCCATATGATTGGACTTTATTTATTACAGTAAAGGTTTGCTTGATAACTACTTTGATTAGCATTCGTTTTTTTTACTCCCATTGTTTCCTGAGATAATCTTTCAGTAAAGTACTTGCAGCCAAACTCTCCTCTGTGTTATTCTATCTGGGAATGAAAATGAAGACACCACTTACTAACTCAGCATAGCCAAGAAGAGAGAGGTCAGACAGTCGTCAGAAAAGATGCCAGGGAGTCGCAGACTGCGCAGGTGACACCGGAGAAGTAACAGCGCTAAAACTGAAGCAGAAAAGTTTTCGGAAGGAAAGTCAGGCAGGTGGCCTGTGAGCGCTGGTCATATCTGCAGGAATTAAGAGAACGGTAAAGTACGGAAGACGCACTGGGGGAAAGAATTCATATATAAATGATACGGGCTGTTAGCACTATCCCCAGTTACCAGGCAAGAGGAAGCCCCAGGGAGAACGCACAGCTGCCTTAATCCTGAGTTTGTGCTTTTTAGAGCGCCGGTAATGAGACACCTTCACAGCAGGAAGAACAGCCACGGCCACGTATATGTGAATCACTTCTATATATCACCAAAGTTTACTCTCCCATACTATCCCAGGAGACCTTGGAAAATAAATACTGCCTCCCTCCAGTAAGATGACACACTCAAACGCATTCTTTCTATTAACTGTAGTATAGAGTATTCAACAAAATTAAAACATATATATCAAAGGCATTCTTGTCTATATAGGTCCCTGGGTATATAAATAAATAAGCAGATGTAAACTAACACTATTGATTCATTATCTACAGGTAATTACATGGGTTCCTTTCCTTCAAAGCCATTGTATGTGGTAGAAAGAATGAAGAAAAGAGTCTCTCTCTCTCTCCCTATATATGAATAACTCCTTGCATCCCAGCTTCTGGAATATTCCATCACCTCAGAATAAAGGTTAGATAAAGGTGAGCATTTTTTTTTATTTGAAAGTACAAAAAAAAAAAGAAAAGAAAAAAAAGAAAGTACACCAAAGTTTTACCTGTTCCGACCCTATATTTTTCTCTTAAAACAGGCAAACAAATAAACAAATATGTTATTTTAAAAATACTATTCTGCAGAGTTGATTTTTTTCTAGTTAGGATATTTCAAGCACTAAAAATATTTGATATGAAGTTGTCATTTGAAACTGAGAAAAAAGGTAGGATCAGCTGTTGGAATGATATTTGAACAACTGCCTTATCACCTAATAAGTAATTTATCTACTAATAGGCAATAGGAAGGAAAGGTCTGAATTTCTCATCCTGATTTTCAGCATCTTAGCCTGATTCTCTTTATTTCCACTTCAGAATTGCTGATTTCTCTATACAGGGAGAGCACAGAAGTATTTTCTTGACTTTGGAGAAGGGGAGAAATAATGAATTCATGGCGTCTGGTGTAGAGAACCAATTTGGAGCTAAGCAGAATCTGAATAATTTGCTGAAGTTATTTAACCATTTTGTGATACTGTTATCCAAATAAAATTAAAGTGCTAATATCGACTAATGCTTGCAGATTTTTAATGAGAAATATAGCAATGTTAAAATGCGTATCATTTGGCCCAAAGCACACAGCTTTTAGTAAAGAGTATTTTTGCTCTGTTTTCCTGGGACTTTTACTCACAGCGTTTTTTTTTTTTTAAATTCTTTTATTCTATAACCTGTGGCATATGTAAATATATAATTTTTGTTTAATGCATAAGTTTTCACATGATTCAATAAATATTTACACTTACATGTATATATTGTCTATGAAATGAAACTAGAAGCAAAACTTTTTGAGTGTTTAGAAAACAAAATATTGCTACATTTTACCAGAAATTTGAAGTAAAGTAAAATTTAAAGTAAAATTTCCTTGAGGGTTTTTAAATCTTTGGATAGGTAGGACCAGCATAGTAAAATGGCAATCCTATCAAAAGCAATCTATAGATTCAATACAATCCCCATCAAAATCTCAATACAATTCTTAACAGACCTTGAAAGAGCAATAATCAACTTCATATGAAAAAACAAAAGACCCAGGATATCCAAAACAATCCTGTACAATATAGAAACTTCTGGAGGCATCACCGTCCCTGACATCAATCTCTATTACAGAGTTACAGTAATGAAAACAACTTAGTACTGACATAAAAGCAGAGGTTGACCAATGGAATCAAATCGAAGACCTGGATATTAATCCACACACTATGTACACCTGATTTTTGATAAAGAAGCTAAAATTATACAATGGAAAAAGAAAGTGTCTTCAACAAATGGTGCTGGAATAACTGGATGTCAACATGTAGAAGAATGAAAATAGATCCATATCTGTCCCCATGCACAAAACTCAAGTCCAAATTGATTAAAGACCTCAATATAAATCTGACCACACTGAGCCTCAGAAAAGAGAAAGTGGGAAGTAGTCTTCAATGCATGGGCACAGGAGACCCCTTCTAAGTCAATGTTTAGGAAATAGTTCTCAAAATCCCGACTTGGAAAATAACTAAAAGTTTCTTTGGAAAGCCAGTGAACTGATCTAGATAATAAAATTCAGAACTCTTGTCTAAGGAAGAGAGTGGTGTGCTCATTTCAAAAATCCTCTTAGTGAAATCCGTTTTGGTACCTTTATTAGCTTCCAGCTGATGCAGAAACATCTGTATGTATGGATCAGGGCTGAATAGGTGCAGCTGGGTTCCAGAGTCAGAGGTGTTTTTCTGGTTACCGAACCCTAATTTCTGAGGAGGCATTCTGGAGGAATCCTAATTGCACCTGCCTTCTATTTCCTCCCAGTTCAGCACATTATTTTCCCAAGGAAGACAAAGAATTAACTTCTTACTCATTTAGACATTCACTCTAATTGTTTTGAACTTTCTTGGCCAAGTGGAGGGATCATTTTTCTAGTCTTAAAATGAAACAGGAGACCTTTTTTTCTCCACGAGAGAAAATTAATTCAGACCGAGAAAGGGTGGCACTCTAGTTCAGGGGACTGTGTGAATTAATTAGTGTTAGGAGAAAAAAAAATCTTTTTTCTTATTTGCATATGCTTTGTCTTGGTTCTTTCAAGTAATGACTGCTTTTGTTTGAGAGCTGAAAGGAGCAAGGTACACTTCCCAGGCATGCTGGGGACTGAGCAGGGGCCCATTACATCTCAGTGGAAGGCCGATATATTTGATTTAATAACTTTCTCAAGGCATCTGTCATAATTGAAATTCTCATCCAATCAAAACTTCAATTGCAGTTAAAAAATATCTTCCAATGAATCAATAACGGAACCTAATAGTTCTTCCTGCTCTTTGGACACTCAATGCCCAGCCTCATCAAGGCAATCACCGCTGTAAGGAGGTTTTTCCTCCTTGTTTTTATTTATAGCCTCCAGAAACAAAGAAATTATGATCAGAAAGAAGAGTAAAGATGGTAATAAGCTGAGACAAGGAAATCTATGTGAAGGTTATCTGAACGCTCCAGTAGATTTTCAGTATAATACCTTATTCCAAACAATGCTTTAACACACAGGGCTCCCAAGAGACTTTGCTCCTCTGGAAGCTTATGGCAACGTTAACAACTAGTTAAGCTAGATGAGTTCTTGAGAAACCTACCTCTTTGTTGTAGTGTCTGAATGATAGAAAGTGTGAATTCTTTTTTTGTGTGGAGAACTTACATGCCCTTGAAGAGCACACGTCAGTGAATTTGCTGCCACTACTTAGCATCCAGTATGGCACAAGCCAAATCCAAGTGAACGAGTGGATAAGATCTGACAATCATTACTTCAATCAGCCACCTAGATTTCAGCAGCTCCTTCATGCAGTCTAACTCTGTGGAAAATGAAGCTTCTCTAATTAGGCCTAGGGGACACCTGGCTTCTTATATATGGAGATTTGTACCTGGCTTTATATAGGGCAACAGAAAGAAACGGGGCTTTCAGTTTTTACTGAACATTAAAATCACGTGGGGGAGATTTTCAACCATCTCAACCCTTAGCTCTCACCTTACACCCAACCAAACCAGAGTGCTTTAGAGTGAGAGCTAGGGTGAAATGATCCTAGACTGTCCAGGTGATTCCTGCATCCACACGCAAGACCCAAAGAAGGAAGATTTTAAAGACGTTCGGTGGCAAAAATAGAGTCAAGAGCTTAGGATGAACAAAGTCAAAATTATCCCAGCTATATAGAAGTCATTGGTCCACTTACTTGGAGAAAACTGTCTTTTAAAATGGAGAGTATGCATTTAAAAGTTCCCATAGCTGGGTGGTGATGGCACGTGCCTTTAATTGTATGCTTTTAATCCAGCACTTGGGAGGCAGAGTCAGGTGAGCTTGAAATCTACAGAGCAAGTTCTAGGATAGCCAAGCCTACACAGGGAAACCCTGCCGCCCCCAAAAACAGAGTGAATTCTTATAGATGTTCCCCAACAGCCCATTATGTGCTAAATTCTCACTTCTCTTCTGCAGGCGTTGACCACAAATACATATAACTTAGGCTCATATTTCAAAATGTGTAAAAATGCTGACAAAGTACATAAAAGGAATGTATTAAAATATTAAAAATTGCCTTGGGGCAAGAGACATGATGCCACGATTTTGCAGTTCTTAGAGAGGCCCAAGTTCAGTCTTCAGCACCGTGTGGCAGCTTACAGCCATCTTTAACTCCAGCTCCAGGGTATCTGACACCCTGATTGCTCCCATGCACACATGAGGTACATTTGCATAAATGCAGGTGAAAAGAACATGTCCATAAAATAAAAATAAATACATCTTTAAAACATGCCTTGCGTGTCTTAGGTAGTTCAAGAAATAGCAACATCTATTAGGAATAAGTAATATTGTCTATACTTTTTTGTTACCTTTATGAAAACTATCTTTTGGACAGCTCTCAGCTACAAAAGCATTTAGTAGTATTATTCCCAAATAGATCCAGATTTAAACATTAAAAATGTTCAGTTTTAATCATATTGGGGAAGAAAAGGAGCAATTATTTAATTCTAAGAAATGTTCGTGCTCTCTTCGGGAACGCTCTCTCCTCTGTATAATGACAAGCCAGAAGTATTGTGAACACTGAGACCAAGTAAACCAGTGAAACAAGAGCTGTCTGCTGTCTTATTTGTGGACTGAGCCAAAATGGAAGTCTGAGAAATAATAAAGACCCAGGAAGAACAAACGCACAAATGTCACGTAGATTCTGATATTCCAAACCATTCATAAGCTCTTCAGAATTAGTGCTGACCTAATGAATGCTGCCCTGCACCGAGATGAACAAGATCAGCTGATGCACCTGAAATATTTGTGCGTCTAGTAATTTTTTAGTCATACAATGAATAAGAATAGTTTCTGCTTACTTGTGTTGTGTCTTTTCTGCTTTGCTCCTTTTGTAGGACACATGAGCAACACTTACTGAGAGAAATACTTGAGTGCTCTTAAGAATTTTTGAGGCCACCCATACAGTTTCTCGAGAACTCTTTGCCTACTTTTAATGATCTCCTCTGTGGAGGGGCTGTCTGTCTCTCAGAGGTTTGGAGAGGAAGCCGAGATAGTGTTTTTCTCTCTCCAAATCTGTTCTTCCTTTCAGTGGCTCTTTTTCTGTTGACAACTGCCAACACACATCACTTCTCCAAGAGGCTCCTGTGTTACAGGTGTCAACGCTGCCAAATATGTGCTCCATCACACTTGTCCACCTGACAGATGGCCCTTGTAGTGATGTTGGGGGAAGGTGGGGAACAGAGTGGATGAGGCACTGGGGACTGGGAGAATGACAGTCCCCCTATCCTCAAACAACTGGAATTTCCATATTTTTTGGACCCAAAGCTTTCTTCATTTTTAATTCTGTTAAAATAAATACTATACTGAATGTCCACCTACTACTTCCTGTGAGGCCAGCTCTTCTGCCCTGTAGGTCATTCATGTTGGTACCATTCTGATTCTAAGTTATTTTGCGTTTTAAAGGTTTGTTTGTCACTACTCTGTAGTAGGAATATTAGATTCCCAGAGCATCTTCTATGAAGTTCTTTGTTGATATCAATGCAATATCAGTTTTCTTCCATGTTGAGGAAACCATGTTTAACTTCCAGGATCCAAATTTGTCAAAAAGACTACGTGTTTAGTTTTTTTTTGCTATCTCTTATTTAACCAGTTGATGTAATATTTTCATGTGATTGCGCGTGTTCCTTTTCTTCGTAATGTGGTTTTTGAGGAGTCTGTTTTTCTTCAGAACTCCATTGGTTTCCATAATTTGATATTATTTTTGACCATACAAAAGTATTTTTGAGTAAAATTTACTTTAAATTTATTCATTCCACAGCTCATCTGACATATATCTAGCATCTTTTGCTTGCCAGGGGAGATGCTTGCTTAGAGAAAGAGTTTGGAAATCATAAAGACATCAAGGGAAGTTTTTTATAACAATTGCAAAGTGATTCCTTCCAGGACATGACAAGAATTCATTTGGGTGAAGTGTTGAAAGGAAAGAATGAAGATTCAAAGTGTGATACCCAAGGCATCAGAATGATTCACAATGAATGCAATGAATAGATCTTACCACTGGAGATTGAGATAGGATGATAACAGATAATGGTGTCTTTTAGGCCCAAGAAGGAAATATTTTCAAGGAAAATGGAATAATTAGCTGTGTAAATGCTTCAAGGGAGAACTGAAAGTTGCCCATTACATTTTAGCATAAGATTATCGCTAAAATCCTATTAGATACCACTTATTTAAGAGAGGAGAGAATATGATTTTCAAAGAAAATTTTGGAGACATACAGAAGCAATGTATTCCCAATTCCTCATTTTTAACCTGTGCTAAGTCTGAAAAAAAAAAACAGGCGGGGGCTAGTGATGGAAGAGACAGTGTCCTGATCTAAGAAATATCTTATGTTTCTTGACTAAGAACAAATTACCTTCTACCCTGTTATTGCCAGAGATTTGTTTCAAAGGCTTTTACTTAGATGGGGCCAGCTCCTCCATAGGAGTTTAGACTATGTCTCCTGCTTTTCTGTCTTCTATTTCCAACTCCTACCATGTTCTTGATGCATAAAATGAAATTTCTGCTCAATCTAAGAAGAGAGCGAAATGCAGTCTGGATGAGTCTGTTCCCCAGTCCTGCCTACTGTAGAAATACCAAGCTCCAGGGTGCAAAGACGATAGCACCAAAGATGGGTGGTGTTTTGAGTTGGTTATCATTTGGAACATAACATTAGACAGCAAAAAACTGCTGAAAATTCAGGTAGGACAAACACCCTGCTAACAAGAGAAAATGGATATAAATAGACTTTCAATGTGAGAAATAATGTGTGTATGTATGTGCGTGTTAATGTGTATGTGAACATAAGAAAAACAATATAAACTTTAAAAAAACTATTCTCCTCTCCAAAGGTTCCAATTTCCTGACCCTAGTCTCTCTGATTTCCCTTCTGTGGTCTTCATAGAACACTTCCTTAGGGGAACTTTTTCTTCTCTTCGGGTTCTGTGTTTTCTAACAACCTTTTTTGTCTGTATATTAATAAATGGTATCAATTTTTTCTTTTTATTTCCACAGACCTGATCATTATTCTTTACCTTCCTCTCATGTATATTGTATACTTACCATCACCACACCCACAGATGCTTTCTCTAGTGTTTAATGTATTTCCTTTTTTCCACATTACTGAGCCAAGCTTACCTGATATGGCCTTGAAGAATGAAATCAGGCCAAGTTGGAGGGTCCACAGCACAGCTGAGGCTGTGACAATTTTATTGATAACAATCAGATGTTTTAATACCCTTATCAGAAACAGAATATGATGCCAATGGCCAGGAGCAAAACAATTGTAGTTACCGGGATACAATGACGTTTTCTGATTAAACAGCATATACAAGATTAATGTCTAAGAAGACCAATTGTCCTGTCAAGTTTCCATGTTTCCTTGACTTCTAAGCAAACATACAGAGCAACACAAAGTGGCTTCAACTCTCCAGTGCCTGATGGAGTTCATTTGTTTCTCAGGAACTGGAAGACACCTTGTGCCCCAGGAGCCATTAACTCTATAACTCTATAAGCCATTAACTCATAGCCTCAAAAACCTATGATACATGTCTCTTAAGGCAGCTAGGCCAAGCCAACTCTTCATGGTTCCCTACACTGCATAGCTTGCCTGGTTTATGCAACCTGCCATTTTCACTAGATCATAAAAGTTTCCTACTAACATCTTCATGTGTAATTATTATGTTTGCTGGTTGTGCTAAGCGAAATCTGGGTTACCTGTTTAAGAATCCAGCAGTGTCACTTCTCAAAACCACCCCAAAGACAATCCCATTGCACTTAGAATAATGCTAACATTCTTTACAATACCAGTGTATTTTGTCATCGTCTATATGTCTACCTATACATCTTTCTTCTCTGCTGTCTTCTTAGTTAACATTACCTTCATGGGTCAGCCTTCTGCCGCCTCTTCAGGTGACTTTTCTTCCTCTTTGCTTTAGGATCGTTATTTTCCCTTTATCACTAGCTACTTCTCACTATATCACAGATTAACATTTTTCTATTATTTCTCTAGTATAAACAATGTCCCATCTTAATCACTTCCAGCATGCACGTCATGGCACATGTGTGTGCTTTGGTTAGTGTGCATTTCCCTTACTATGTGGCAAGGCCAGGGCTCTGTATTCTTTTCTTCCCTTGTAGGTCTTGTACCAGTACCTGGAATGTTCTTGGTATAATTGGTAATTTTCTTCTCATTCTGTAGCTTGACACTTTGCTCAAACAATGGAGTCCTTTGCTGTACAAAAGCTTTTTTTTTTTCTTTATGAGGTTCATTTACTAATTTTTGGCCTTAATGCCTGTAGTATTGATGTCCTGTTCAGAAAGTTTTTCCCTGTGCCAATGAGTCCAAGTTTATTTCCTACTTTTTCTTTTTTCAGATTCAAGAGCTTATGTTTGTTTAGACCTTGGATGCATTTTGTGCTACGTTTTGTGCAAGGTAGTAGACATGGTTCTATTAGTATCCTTCTACATGCAACTACCCTGTTTGACTGGCATTCCTTGTTGAAGATGCTGCCTATTGTTTTCAGTGTGCTTATTTGGCTTCTTTGTAAAAAAAAAAAATCAGGTGTCCATAACTGTGTGAACTTTTGTCTGTCTTCAATTCAATTCCATTAATATACATGTCTGCTATTATGCCAATGCCATGCAATTTTTATTATTATAATTCAGTAATACAATTTGAGATTGGGTTCCAGCAGTTATTTTATTATTAAGGACTATTTTAGCTATCCTAGTTTTTTTGGGGTGTGTGTGTGTGTGTATGTGTGTGTTTGTATATGAAACTGAAAATTACCTTTCCAGTTTTGTTAAATAATTGTGTTGGAGTTTTGATGGGGATTTTATTGAGTCTATGAATTATTTGTCATAGGATTCTGTTTTCACAACATCAATCCTGATACATAAGCATGGGAGCTGTTTCTATCTTTCGATATCTTCTTTAGTTTCTTTCTTCAGCATCTTAATGTTTTTGTCGTACAAGTCCTTCGTTTACACACCTAGAGCAATTCCAAGTGTTTTATTTTGAGGTTGTTGTGAAAGGTATTGTTTCCATTCTTTCTTTCCCTATCTGTTTATCATTTATATATAGCAATTATATATAGTAAGACTACTGATTTGAGGGTGTTAATTTTTTTTATCATTTTACTTTGCTGAAAGTGTTTATCAGCTGTACAAATTTCCTGGTGGAGTTTTAGGGTGTTACATATAAAACCATTTCATCTGCAAATAAAGGTAATTTGATTTCTTCCCTTCCTATTTCTATCCCCTTGATCTTCAGTTTTCTTATTGCTCTAGTTAAGATTTAAAGTACTATCTTTAATGTATATGGAGCGTAGCCATCCTCGTCTTGTTCCTGGTTTTAACAGACATGCTCTGATTTCTGTTTAGGATGGTATTGGGTGTGGGCTAGCTATAAAGTGCCTTTATTATATTGAGGCAGCTCCCTCTCTTTCTAGTTTTTGAATCTTACCTGTAATTTTTATTGATTTTTGCAACTTGTACCGAGAGTTATTTCGGATAACAAGTCTTTCTTGTAAGAATTTTTTATTCTCTTTCTTTAAAGGACACTGCTTTTTGTGTTTGTTCCCTACTCAATACAGATGAGAAAGTGACTCTGACAACTCATAATTCAAACATATTATTTTTTTGTCTTATATTGGGACATCCACTTCCAATTAAATAAGTTGGAGTTTACTTTCTTTTGACTGTTTCTAAGTCCAGTGTTACCCAAGAGTCACAAAGTCAGCCCTAAGTTGTATCCATTCTTGGGTGAAACTTTTGTATTGGATGCTTGAGACATGACTATGACTTTCTTGAGCTTTTACTTCCTAAATAATTGACAGCTGTAGGTTCAGAAGCATCATTCCTCATTTTACTGGTCTAACTATAAGAAAGAGACTGCCTCACACAGTGCTAAAAGTGGCTTTTATGCCCTTATGACAGTTTTCTCTCTAATCAGAGGGCTTTCTTGGGCAAAAGGAGAACCCTTCAGCTCTCACCAGCCTTTTGCTCCTTTGCCACCTCTAATGCAATTCTCATAGTCTCTCCCCCTTCCTAGTCAAAGAGACACCTTTTGTACAATGATCTTTAATTAATATATTGTTCCTGGAAGCTGTCAGCTGCTGTCAGTTGGAGCTCCAGAAATCTGTCAGGGGAGAAACAACTCTATGAACCACAACAATTAAATAGCATGGTTTATGTTGTCATAATAACCCACTAAAAAGTATTGTTATATTCATTCCCAGACTCACTCAAAAAAGAGATTCTAAATTGACGTGTGCAGGTTTTACCCTGGAACAAAGAAAGAAAAGATATAAATAGATGCCTTGAAGTTTCTTCTGGGATTTTGTGTTTATGATAAAACATGTGTTTCTGGTTTTTGTACAATGATTATGACACCAGAGATGACAGTCACCATGATTTCCTGAATGCTCTTTGTACACATGCCATATTCTGAACTAAATGTTTTATAATCATATTTCAATTAACCTTTTAAATGAGTCTGGAAGGTAGATATCATTCTCTGTATTTAATAGGTAAGAGACCTCAAGTTTAAGGTGGCTGAGAAAATTGTTAACACCATTGCTCCTAAATCTATTTTGAGATTTGTATAGCTTTATCATGAAAGGGGAAGAAATATTTTTAAGAATTTACCTTGTTAATAATTTTATTTATTTGTGATTACAGAACAAATAGTGGACTTTTGTTTTCTTAATACTAAAACTATGAGATAGAAAGAACAGCAGTCTGTGGCTCATGACAAGTAACTTTTAGAGTTCACATGTGGCTTGTGATAATGGGAGTATCATATTACAAAACGAGCTTCCATTTGCATATTTAAGGTTACATTTGGACAGCATCTAAGGTTCTGAAACTCTGTAACTCTCTGTAATGGCTGAGGGTATTTAAATTTCCAACCAGGGACCAGAATAGCAGAGTGAATTTTATACCATGGACCAGCTCTCATAGGCACATCTCTGTGTGATCTCTTTGATCATTTCATAAGTGGCAAAATGATGCTTACCTTCAAATTTCAGGTGGCTATTTCCACTCACAAACTGCTTCTTGAGTAATATCTCATGCTGTTTCAAAACAGCATTGGGATGTCATTTAGGGCAACAGTCTGGCGTTGCTGTATGACCATCAGAGACAGGATATGAGGCAGAGTCCTGCTTGATCAAGATGTTTAAAATCCCATTCTGCACCTGTGTGGAAAGATATAATGAGAGGTAATAGCAATTTTCAGATTGCCTGTCAAGCCTAAACTTATTTCTATCCATCACAGAAATGTTATAACTTTCACTTCTCATCCTTCTCTGATTTGCATAACCAAAAGTATCAATGCCACCCCAACTTCAGATTAAAACAGAACTTTAAGTTAGAAGGTCTTAAAATGGGCCTAGGTTTATCTGCTTTCTTTGTAAATGATGTAACTCAATTAACATTCAGTAATGAAAATATCACACAATTTCATGAATACACAGAGCTATCTAGTTATAGCTCTGTCGCCTGATTCTAATTTGTCAGTTCTTATACTTACAGGATTCATATTCAGCAAATACGAGAGCAGAAAATATTTCTTATTCTTGTTGACTTGATATACAAATTCAATATTCTATATAATTAGTTTTCTATGTTATTTTATTTACTAATACATGCCCACTGATATCCCTTATTCTAAGGTTCAGTGGTCATTGTGGAAGAAAGGGGCAGAAAGACTGTAAGAGTCAGAAGTAGTGACCTAATGCAGCAATATGGTGTTTTCTGGGAATGACAGAAGAGTCACAGACATCAACTCACAACATCTGTGACAACAATCACCACAGTCATGCAAGATTGAGCCAGACAAACTCCTGTATGAATTGGGGAGGATGCAATGAAGTGCGATTCCTGGTTGAGGAGCTATTAGCAATTTATGGACATTGGAGGTAATGTCAGGTTTCTTCAGGGATATGGCCCCTGAGAGGCTATGCAGATTCCAGTAGATATCCCTCCATCCCTGCAAATACTTGTAACACTTAAGTGGATTAAAAAAGTAAAATGAACATATGAGGTTGGTGGGGAAAGTATAACATCAGCATTTGACATTGAACATTTCTTCTTTTTTGGAACTTTCATTTTACTGGCCTTCCTGGCTACCAAATCACCTCACTGACTTTTGTGGGACAATGTTCTGTACCCTGTCACTTGCATTTTTAAATAAATGCTGATTGGCCAGTAGCCAGGCAGGAAGTATAGTTGGGATGACCAGACAGGAAGTAGAGGTGGAACGACAAGAATTCTGGGAAGAGGGAAGTTTCAGTCTGCAGTCGTCACCCACAGAGAGGAAGTCAGACATAGAGCACGCAAGGTGTGACTGCCTCACTGAAAAAGATACTGAGCCACGTGGCTAACACAGACAAGAATTACGAGCTGATATAAGTTATGAGAATTAATTAGTAAGAAGCCTGAGCTGCTGGGCCAATCAGTTAATAATTAACATAGACCTTGGTGTATTTCTTTGGAACTGATGGCTGCAGGATCGGGTGGAACAGAAACCTCTGTCAATAACTGGCTGCTTTGTCTCAGACTCTATTCACTCTCTCCTGCCAGTCTCTTGCTTCTACATGGCAGTATACTTCTGGGATAATATTTCAGTCTTTGTTTATGATCTCTTACAAGTTGATGATTTCTTGTATCTTGCAGCTTTCACTATTAACTGAACTTTCATGTTTTCCAGATTTATATTCTTAGTTCCAACTTCATTTCTGAATTTTATGGTACCCTTAGACTCCAAATGTTCAGATGCAAGAAAACAAATTATGAATTATCTGCATGGTAAAACTAGTTACCTTTGTATGTGCTTAGGGGCTACAATTGGAGACAAGATTTTATACTGCAGCTTTGTCTGATCTTGACGTCATGATTTCAAGGTTCAGATGTGAAAACTGCCTATTCCTGGCTATGATGCCATTTTTTCTGGATGGTATATGTGATAAGAAATAAGGTCAAGACAGTTAGTTGTGTATTAGACTGGGTAGTTTTGTTTTCCTTTGTTGTTTTTGT
>NC_022009.1:115413679-115426733 GCF_000317375.1 Microtus ochrogaster
GATTGAGTAACAAGCCCCTGGGGATACTTAATGTTTTCCGTCCCAATAGAGCACCGCCATTGTCTAACTATATAGATAAAAAACTTTTGTATTATCTCAGTAGATTTTCTTTCTCCAGTCTTCACTTTTACAACAAATACCTTGTAATTCTTGTCTGCTTCTACATTTAAAACATATCCTTCATACAATAACTTCTCATAATTCCTATAGCCTCTGCTCTAGGCCAATTCATTGACTCTCCTTTTCTAGACAACCGTACTGTTTTCTAAAGTTACGTTTTGTAAACTTGTGCCTATGCACCATCTGGTGACAGTGAGCACTGATTCTGATTTAGTCAGGTTGGCGTTTGGCCCCAGAGTTTCCATTTCTAGTGAGTGAGGTTAGTGCTGTTGGTTTGTGGATCTCACTAATTGGTGAATACTCAATTAAAGAAAATCAGATACTGAAATGGCTGTGAGGAACCCAAATGGGGTAAAAGAATAAAGATTTAAATTTACTTTTTAGACAAAGTGATCTTTGACAGCAGTGTATCATGTACGCCCCTGCCTTATCCCTCTCCCAACCTTACATATCTCTGATTTCCCTTTTTATCTTGTTTCAAACCATGGTGCTGAGCATATGACCTATACAACACATAATTAGGATATCTCTCTGGGTCTGTTTCTACTGCATAGCCATCCCACATGGTATGGCTGATGTACAGTATCTTGCTTTGTCCTTAAGATCTTAGTTCTTCCTTTAGAACTAATTATTCTGATAAAAAGAGACTAAGAGTTTATCTCCACCCATATTATATGAAAAGGTTAGGTCTCTTCTTATTTGTTTTTTTCAAAACATAAATTATTATTTATTTATTGTATCCATCCCTTAATAGTCACTCATTACTTCATATAATAAGGGGGATTTTTTTCAGGTGAGGTTAAGAATTATAAGGCGAGGAGGCTATTATGGATTTTTCTAGTAGGCTCGGTAGTTATAAGGATTAACATTAAGGAGATACCTGATGGAAGTTGAGGTTGGAATTATGCTCTTTGAAGAAGAGGGAAGGAAAATGACTCAAGGAATGCAAGCAGCCCTAACGTCAGTGGAACTATCCCCTAGCCTCCCTGAAAGGAAACAGCTCTGCCAATGCTTAGACTTTAGCAAGTAGTCCTTCCAGATTTCTGGCCTGAAGACTACAGGATAGCACATTTGTATTCCTGTATATACTAAGTTTGTTAAAGTGGAGGAGGAAGCTAGCAGACCGACTCATTTCTTGTTAATTTATCCATATTTTAATTCATTTCTACTTCCCCAGTTTTATTCTTATTCTGAGGAAAGTGACCTCTGTCTTGTTATCTTCTATATCTATGTCCAGTTTTCAGGATTGTATTTGACACATAGTAGATGCTAACTAACTCAGCTGAATGTATTGAAGTATGGCACTGGCTACTTGAGCTAGTAGATTTGGATATTGCATGCATTAGTCAATGTTCAATAAGAAGAGCGGAACCACAAAAGTGCAGGCACATAGCCAGATGGAATTCTATTCTATGCAGTGGAGAATTCTGATTTAGTGGCTCTGTTTTGCTAGGGTATTCACATCTGCTCTCATAGTGGAGCTTAGAGTCCACAAGACAAATATGTAGAAAAGAAGATAAACAAGAATATTGAAAGATTACAGACCATTGGAACTGCACCATAAGGGTGCAGTTCTTGTTTCTGGCATGATGGTATAGCTGTCTATAAAGAGTCCACAGCCCATGGTGATACTGATAAACACACAGCCCTGGCACATGAGCCGGAGCTGCTGGAAAAAAAGCAGTGAGATGGAACATCTACAGACCTGGTTCCTCTCTCCTGCCAACACCATGAGTCAGAAAGAGTAAAAACTGTACATAAACAGCAAAATGAATGCAGCTTTAATCCTCCAAATCTCCTATTAGACTTTCTTGTGTTTAACCCACTTTCATAGAAAACAGAGAAGCAATCTGGGAAGTACAGTTGAGCCTAGCCAAGTGGGGGCATCAGGAAAAACACCACTGCATTCTGTCTCTTAAGTTGTCAGATTAAAAAATATCTGCTCAGTGATCATAATTTGAAACCAAGGACAATATATAATCAGGTTCATAATGTTTTCAGACTTTGACTGTTTTATTATTGATATAACTACATAGTGGACACATTCCCACCCACTTAGCCACACAGATCAGAGCTCTTCCACTCTGACCTCCAGTTGTCTAGTTTGCAAGTTGAGTGCTTACACCTGCTGAGCTATTTAGCTAGTCCTAAATGTATTCTAGTTGATACATAAAACCATGAAGTTGTCCATATTGATGGAGGTATTTAGTTCAGAGCAGTGCTCTCAAGGTCTCCCTCTCTCTGTTCCACTTCCCAAGCCTCCTTGACAATATTTAGTAGTATATATCAAAACTGTAAAAATTTGTTTATTAAAATCATTATCATATAAGTTAAGATTGGGTTAAAGGAAGGAAAATCTGTGTAATGTCTGTCCAATCAAAAAGTTTAGTAAGTTGGCATTCTTTTTATGTTTTAGAATTTAAATTTATTTTAATTAATTAATTTTGTATATGTGTCTGTGTGTATATATGAAATGTGTGTGTGCTTGCACACACACATATGCATGTACCACAGTTCTCATGTAGAGATCAGAGGACAACTATCAATCTCCCATTCTCTCCTTCCACCTTGGAGTCTGAGGATTGACCTCCAGTTATCTAGTTTGCAAGTTGAGTGCTTACACCTGCTGAGCTATTTAGCTAGTCCTAAATGTATTCTAGTTGATACATAAAACCATGAAGTTGTCCATATTGATGGAGGTAGCAGGTGATATTTCCCTACCTGTGTATACTGCTTCATGGTTTTGGATTTATTTATTTTGCTTTCTGTGCATGAATGTTCTGCTCGCATGGATGTAGATGCACCATATGCATTCCTGTTGGATTTCTTGGAGCTGTGGTTAGAGATGGCTGTTAGCCATAAATGTGAATGCTGAGGGAGACGGAACCTGGAACCTCTGAAAGATCAACAAGGCTCTAACTACTATCTATCTCTTCAGCCCCCCTCCCCCCCCACCGTTGAATGTTTAAAT
The DNA here is from genome assembly GCF_000317375.1 of Microtus ochrogaster. Classification (NCBI taxonomy): domain Eukaryota; kingdom Metazoa; phylum Chordata; class Mammalia; order Rodentia; family Cricetidae; genus Microtus; species Microtus ochrogaster. Next base: position 115,416,771 of record NC_022009.1, read on the forward strand.
CAGGCCAAATGTATCTGTCTCCCCAAATATTATTCATCAGTGTTTTCATTAGGTTCACATTTGTGTGTTTTACTCTGTTACGATATATTTTACTTTCCTTTCTCCTTTTTCACTATATATAGTTAACTCATGTTTGCTGTATAAATTTGCTATGACAGTTCCATATTGTACTTATCATGCCTTGACTAGGTTGGCTGGCATTTAAAATCTTTTTCAAAATACAGCACTTCTTTTGGCAAACAGACTTGTCTTTGGATTACGATACTGGTTACATTGTTTTCAGTCACTTTATTTTTTTGTGCTTGGGATACTAACTGAATTGGAAGCTTTGACAAGATAAATAAAAATCTGATACAGATTTTTCTTTTCATACCGGATAGAGTTGGAGGTGAAAGGCCAACTTTTTATTAATTTCTTTTTTAGAAAACTATATCTTTACATACTTTGGGGGTAGAGGCAGGCGTTTTCTATTGTGACTCCTATGCCCTTTGCTCGTGAGTGGTGTGCGTGTTGAAAAGACATCGATTTGGTTGCATAGCCACAGTAAAACACCACACATTTATTAAGTATTTAAATCTAGAAGGAGATCATCTATGACATTGCATTCCTTGCACTTCTATACTCTATATTCATCTGGGCTCAAAACTGGAATTATCATAGATTTTTTTTCTTTCTTTCAGTGCTCAAAGCCAGTTGAAAAAAATTGTTTTAAATTTATTTTCCGTTTTGATAGTTATGCTTTAAAAATTATTACTGGTGGTTAAATAAAATCAAACATCTAAACAGGGATATTTTTTGATGTGATGTAAAAATGACATACAAAACAGAACACATATTTTAATGAATTAAGGAGAATATATGCTGTAGCCACAAAACTGACAAAGAAATAACTTTTCCCTCACCCTAGAAGACCACTTTAGCCTCTTCCCAAACCCTACTTCTTCTTAAGTTAACTACTACCGTAACTTATAAACCCTTTCTCAATTTTACATAAATACAATCAAGTATTTTTCTCGTATTCTCTCATGTGTTCCATCCCAGCCATAGGTTCCCCCATCCTCCACTCTTTCTAGTCTTCTTCCCCACATTTCCTCTGCCCCAGATGTGCTTCTCCTCTGTCTCCCTTCCCTCTTAAAAATGACCAGGCCTCCCAGGGATATCAACTGCACATGGCATAACAAGTTACAATAAGACTAGGCACAAGCCCTCATATCAAAGCTGGACGAGACAGCTCAGTAGGATAAAAAGGATCCTAAGAACAGACAAGAGTCAGAGACCACCCCACCCCCATTGTGAGGCGTTCCACAAGAATGCCCAGCTCCACCATCATGACGTCTATGCAGAGGATCTAGCTCAGACCCATATAGGCTCTGTGACTGCTGTTTTAGTCTCTACGAATGCACAGCCACTATGGAAATAAATATGGCAGTTCTTCGGAAAACTGGGAATCAGTCTACCTGAAGACCAGGCTATACCATCTTGAGCACATACCCAAAAGACACTCTATCCTACCACAAGGACACTTACTCAGTTATGCTTATAGACGCTTTATTTGTAATAGTCAGAAACTGGAAACAACCTAGATTCCCCTCAACTGAAGAATGGATAAAGAAAAGGTATATATTCATACAATTGAATATTACTCAAGTGTTAAGAAACAATGACATTTTGAAATTTGCAGGCAAATGGATGGAACTAGAGAAACATCATCCTGAGAAAGGTAACTCAGACCCAGAAAGACAAACATGGCTTGTACTCACTCATAAGTGCACATTAGCTGTTTAGTACAGGATAACATGCTGCATTGCACAGACCCAGAGACGCTAAGTATCAAGGAGGGCTCAAGGAAGAGAAAATGATCTCCCTGAGAAGGGACTGGGGATGAGTGGGGACAGGAACAGGAAGGATCAGGTGTGGGGCTGGGTGGGAGACAGTATTGGGAGAGATGACTGGAATTGATCAGAGTACCCAAGAAAAATCCTGAGGCCAAAGCTACCACAGTTATTATTTAAAGTCTGGCATAATACATTTTATATCTTTATAGACTTTGTCTATATGTCTAATCCTGGCATTCTGTTGTTCCTTGGTCACATGACACCACAGTGGCTGTGCATGCGCTAACTTTTCTAAGAAAGGGATTCCTGACATCACATTCTTTTATCATCTTTCCATTCCCGACTTCGCTCATGAGTGTAAGTCTCTGTGTAGGGCAGAGGTAACCTTCGCTAACCTAATGTTGTTGCTGTATGTGCCACATAAACGCCTAAGTGTGTAGTGGGAAGAGGGTTGCAATCTGAATGAACTGTGGTCAACTCCTCCAGCCCACTGACTCTTGTTGACCTTTTAAAGTTACTTCATTTTGATTATCTTGTTCCTGAATAAGTACAGAGATAGATGTTTCAAGAAAGTCTCATAGCTTTATAAAGAGACCTTCTTCATGTGTGTTGATGTGGGATTTCCCTCTGTATGCTGTGATTACCATTAATGAATAAGGAAATTGCTTTGAGCCTATAGCAAAGCAGGGCAGGGTGGAGCAGAGCTAGGCAGGGAGGACTGGACTGAATGCTGGGAGAAAGAAGGGCGGAGTCAGAGAGACATCATGTAGCCCTGCCGGAGACAGACACCGGAACTTTAGCCTGTAAGCCACAGCCACAAGGCCATACACAGATTAATAGAAATGGGTTAAATCAAGATGTAAGAGTTATCCAATAAGAAGCTAGAGCTAATGGGCCAAGCAGTAATTTAATTAATACAGTTTCTGTGCGATTATTTTGGGTCTAAGCTGGCTGGGAGGCCAGGAACCAACAAGCAGCCTTCTCCAACAATTTGTTACAACCTCCAAGTATAAGAAAGACCTTCAAGTAGATAAGAATATCTCCTTAAAAGTGGGAGAGGTGTTATTTAGGATTTTCCTGTGGAAGCTTAGAAGTAGTACTCCTGGAAGAAGATAAAAATGATTTATAAGATATTTTCTATCAATCCAATATTCCTAAATTGTACAAATATTAAAAGTCATTCAAATATGGAACAGGTTGAGACAAAAACCAAAAGTGGCACGGTGACCATCATGTGGCTCAGCTTTGCTGGATCTTTGTCAAACAGCTGTGCTGGTCTTATGACTTTTGCCATTCCCATCAGACATGGCTGTGCCAGACTTCCTCTAGTGCTAGGATTAAAGTCATGAGCCATTGCTGCCTCAGGGATAATTAAAAATAATCATTATTTGTTTGGCATAAAGCAGATATAAGGCAAACATTAGCATGTTGATATCAGTTCCATATTTTAAACAACAATTTTATAAATAAAGAGAAAATCCTATAATGAAAATGAAAACCAAGCCAGAGTTTAGGCTAATTTGTTTGGAAGTGAGAATATGTCTGCATCATTTATAAAGAAAAAGCTTGAGATGGGGAAGGATGGAGGGGGAGAGTGAGGAAAGAGATTTCTTGATTGAGGAGCATTATGTAGCTAGCAAGAAACCTGGCACTAGGGAAATTCCCATGAGTCCACAAGGAGGACCCCAGATAAGACACTAAGCAATGGTGGAGAGGGGACCTGAACTGGCCTTGACCTGTAGTGAGACTAATGACCACCTTAACGGTAATCATAAAACCTTTATCCAGGAGCAGATAGAAACAGATGCAGGGATCCACAGCAGAGCAGTGGGCTGAGCTTCCAAAGGTGGAGGAGCGATAATATGAACAAAGAGGTCAAGACCATGATGATGATACCCGCTGAAATAGTTTACCTGAGCTAGTGGAAGCTCATGGACTCTGGTCTGACAGGGGGGAAATCAGCATAGGACAAACTAGGGCCTCTAAATGTGGGTGACAGTTTTGTGTCTGGGGCAGACTGTGTTGCCACTAGCAGTGAGACCAGGATTTATCCCTAGTGCTTATACTGGCTTTTTGGAACTCATTCTCTTTGGAGGGATACCTCATTCAGCCTAGATACAGTGGGGAGGGCCTTGGTCCTGCGTCAAAACAATGCACTAGACTTTGTTGGATTCCTATGGGAGGCCTTGACCTCTCTGAGGAGTGGTGGGGGTTAGGGTGGAGGGGGGAGGGAGAGGAGGAAGTGGGAAATGGGATGGGTCTATTAAATGAGAAAAGATGGTTTTCTTTAAAAATATAAATAAATTAATTTAAAAAAGATTAGTCAAAACAAAGGAAAACCAAAAATAGAAGGATAAAAGCTTGACTAGTGAAGGGAACAGTGTAAGGAATATTGATGCAATATATTGCAGTATATTGATGTAAAATATAAATTACTTTTCTCTTTGCTGTGATCGCACCCTGGCAGAAGCAGTTGGAAGCACTTATCCTGGCTCACCATCTCTGAGGTTTGAGTCTACCTTTGTCATGTGGAACACTGGGCTGACCTCTCAGCAGTGAGTCTCTTAGAATCCTTGTGGTCCAGGAAGCAAGGAGGGTATTAAGACCAACAACTCTTGGTCATCCTGAAAGACTTACCCTTGGTGATCCTCTATCAGCTGATCCCCACCTCCCAAAGGTGCTGCAGTCGCCCCAAATCTTGCTATTTTCTGTAGAACAAATGTTTAAAACATGAGCCTGTAGGGGCACATTGCAAACACAAGCCCCAGCAGTATCTTAAGGGCTGTACATTTGAGAAAAAAATAACCTTCTGTTCAGTATTTCAAAAAGTATGAAAGAAAAACAAAAACACCCATGGTCCTGTCAGTCTCCCTGTGTGGATTATATTTAAAGGCATATATATATATAATGTACCTTTATATGGATATATACTTATCCATAATAAGTTATTAGCTATTAGTTAAAGAAGCACTTTAGAAACCTAAATTTAAAAATACTATAATATTTCTTTACAGTCTAAAACTATTCTATTATTTTAACACATGTAATATGTCTTCTAATATTTTGACTTGTTTGCATTTTAATAAGTAAGATTATTATGGTGATCACTCATATAATGCACAACAGCTTCCACTTAAAAATAGGATACCCTGTTTATTTGAATATGTGATATATATATATATATATATATATATATGTATATATATATATATAAATATATCTCATGTGCTGTAGAGGTAGTTTCCTAGCTCGCTGGAAGAGTTATTGCTTTGGAGATAATTTTTATTATCTATAATTACATTTCTTTCTGCTGTCATAGGGAACCTGATCCTCATTATAATATGTATTGCTTCATATTCACCAAACTGTGTAGGAAAGAAAAAAAAACTTTGTTTACAGTTTGAAGGGACTTTTGAAATGACTGAACGAAGATACTTGAAGCTTTTGCCTCATTGAAAGGCACTAGATGTTTTGAGGGAAATCAATAAACCATATTCCTTCTGTAACCCAAAGGGAACAAAGTTATTGAGGTTTGAAATAGCTTACCCCCCATATCATAATTCCTCCAGCTTGGGGATTTGTGAGCGCCCTGTGCAGCTAACAGCTAATCACACTGTACTTGCGGAATTACTTTCATTATATAAAATAAACTCCGTCATTGCACATTATAAGAAATGTTCAAAGCTTTTCATTAAAAGTCCAGTGCTGTGCATACTATTAATTTTTAAGATGCATTACAAACTGGGTCATGAATATTAAGTGAACACATTTGTTCTTCCCTTTATAAAAAATCCAATATTAATTTGTAGTTAGTGTAGGCGCTTCAATCGTACAGTGTAAAAGAGAAGACAGACAGAATACCATGAGCTTTATCAGAAACTCCCAGATCATTCAAAGCTTAACAAGGTGGTGACATCTTTTCTGATGTTTGTTATTTACTTCTCGGAGTTCTCAACAAGTAAATCCCTACTATTTCGTAACCTCAGAACTTGTGATGTTGCTTGTCGGTGACTGGCAGGTAATGTCTCTTTTGTGTACAATTACATCTGTCCACTCTAGACATGTCTCTTTCTAAAATTCTCAGGGGACTAGATCATTAGATTTGACAGCCTCAAAAGACTATGTTTGGAAAATTCATTGTAAAACATGGTTGCCATTGTGAAATACAGTTTGTGATGGATATTTCTCGTTAATATTAAGTAGTAAATGCTCATATTTCAATCTTTAGAAGGCAAATGAGGTGTAGTTGTGATTTTTAACATTGAAACGTTAAGCCATCCTTGTGTGTACACTATTATTTTCAAATTCGACAACTCCAGCCTGAAAAGAGATACACATTTAACCACATGATTGTAGCCAGTAAGTGCTGCAGAACTGTCAGCAAAATGCCTACTTCAGAGTCAGGGTGGAAGGTTTATTTTGGGAGATGAGAATAAAAGAGAAAAAGGCATTTGAGTCTACTTTGTTGAGCTTTCTGGTTCTATTCAAATTTTACTTCTTTCTTATTTACTTGGTGAATATAAAAAGTAGTTTCCATCTACCACGTCAATAGCCTAAAACTATGCTATGCATTTATGTACTTCCTCCCTACGCTAGAATACAGACATGTTCTGGAGTTATGGCTAGGCATGCTCACTCTCTTTCCAAGTCCCTTTTACAGTGATTGGCAATGTGTAAGTGCCTCATAAATGGGTGCTGAATGAATGATTGAACAAGCTAAACCTAAGTGCTGGGGAATTTGCAAAGCCAACAAAGAATAAGAAGAAAAGGGTGAAATAGAAATTTATGATATTGTCACAGCCTCAAGTCCTTTTCAGTGTATATATTTGCTGTGTATCTGCAATTATGGCCTTTGTATTATGTAAACCACACTGCAGGTCCTTATTGGTACTATTTGCTACAGGCAGAGAACGTAAAAAGAATATGAGACTGTGAAAAGAATAATGGTCAGAATAAAATCCATAGAGCAACTACATGAAAAGCCACGTCTCAGGCTTGTTTGTCCTATACAACTCATGGCAATTCTGCTTGGGAAAGAGTAATCTCTGCATTACCTCCCCTTTCCCGAGTCAAAGGCAATCTGAGGCTTTAACTTTTTGCTTGGGTTTTTGCAATTACTTGCTGAATACTCTCTCACATGGAGACTTACCTGCCCTCTAGTCCCAGGTTTTGTTTTTAACACCACGCATTTTCTTGTCACAATGAGAGAATTATTGCTTTTGTCCCTTTCTCAATATTCTCCAGTGGTTTCTGATTGACCTTTGGGGTGGAATCCCCACAGCTCCAGCACGGCAGAGTTAATGCTCCACCCTGCTTTCATTGTCTACCATCTGCGCACAGTGTTTCTCAGTGTGCTAATTTCCTTTCTTTGGGTCTCTGTTGAAATGGTACTTTGGGTGGATTGTTCTTATTGCTTGTATCTTCTTGGTTAAATGCTCCTCTTTATTTAAATTTCACTTTAAACGCCTCAGAGGTACGCTTTCTAATTAGGAGATCACTAATATTTGTTGCATTGAGTTTGTGTTTTCATTACACCCTTCTTGATGTACTGACATTTTAGGGTATTCTCATCACAATAATGTTAAAGATATGATGATTGACCTGGATGTCTTCAGTCGGTTCACTTAGTTATCATTTGCGGCTTAAAAAACTAGCACGACTCAGGTTGTCTAATCCGAGTTTTACAGAAGCAGTAAAATCATAACTCATGTTCTTTGGCAATGTAATGGCCATTATGTTGTTTTATGAAGGATTGTGTGGAAGGAAAAAATACTTCTTCTGTCGTAAATCACCTAGCAACATCCCATTATTGTAGCCCAGGTGTAGTTCTTACAGCTTCACTGTAATAGCAATAATTGTAATGCAGTCTCACTGGCCACGGCTCTGAGCCAGCAATTTTCACTACCTGGTTGGGGTGGAGAGTAAGGGAAATGGTTGAGATTTTCACATTAATCAAATGGAACCCAGAGTGCATATGTGTGTGTGTGTGTGTGTGTGTGTGTGTGTGTGTAAACAAATGTGTTTTAGCCTATCACAAAGAACTTTGTAAAGATCTGCACATTGGAGCATTTGATACAAAAAGGTGATATATTTAGAAAGGGAGATGCTGAGAAATTTTACTTTGTGTTGCGTTATCCATCATGTGGCAGCTGCAGCCACGTAACCAATCAGGTGCCTCATTCCTGAGGAAGACTAATTTTCCCTCTCTCAGTGGTCTTTAGTTGCCTATGGGTGGAGTTCCACAGCAGACTTCTGGGTGCTCTGGCTCTTATGATCTTTCTGTTCCCTCTTCCAGGACATTGCTTGAGCCTTAGTGCAGGAGATGTGGAGTCAGAGCTGGGCTCCTGAATGTACCTTCATTTTCCTTTACTCACTGAGTTTTGAAACAATTTAAAGTATCTCATAGCTAGCGTTTGTGTCTCAGGTTCTACTGTGAAGCCTTTTCTTCAGGCACATGATCTGTTTGCTCTCAAAGGACATAGAGCATTGTAAAAACAGGGTCAATTTTCTTAGCTCCCTCACCCCACGTCAAACAAGAGTTCTCCTTGTATTCCCTTTCTATACCGATAAAATACTTGTACTGAGAAGAGGGTGAGTCAAGAGGCTGACCCACCACATCGTGTTGAACAGCTGCACTCTCTCTGTGTAACGTAAATTGTTAAACAATTCTCCGGAGAGTATTTGTGTGCTTTCTTGCTTGGATGGAAATTTGTATGGCTTCTTGCTGGATGAAAATATCAAAGTCAACTATTGATGCCTGTCTCTAATTACTTATTCACTTCATTCCTAGAAACACAATTCCTTCTTTGAATTTTAAGAACTTTTAAATTTGTTTATTCTTTGGCAATTAACACAGGTATGTGGTATATTCTGGTTACAGACATCCCATAGCCTTCATTTACCCTTCTCTCCCTCCCCAGAGTACTCCCGCTACTACCAAGTCCCCATCACACTTTGCTTTCCTCTACCTAATTGAACTTTTAAAATGAGGTTATAATTCCACTACTTTGCCAGCCTTCCAGTCAATTAGTATTGCTTTCATTGGTTGTAGCCCTTATCAGTTTTCAGTTTGGACTCTGGTTTTTTAATTTCTGGATGGAAATGTGTGTGTTTTCATGATGCAGTTTTATAAATAGTTCATTTTAGTTTATAAAGTTCACTTCGATAAGGCTTACATATACATATGCACACATATACACATACACACTTTTATATGAACCACATGGAACTGTACCATATATATGTGTATGTGAGTGTATGTGTGTGTATGTTATTTATAATGCATGTATATATATGTCATGAATACTATGGCTTGCAAAGGATCAATAAAATACAAGTATTCATGGTGTGCCTACAATGTGCTAACCGCTGCACAGCATGGAAGTTAGTAGATCAACTGAATGCAGGAGGAGTCAATGCAGTCCAGAATACAATCAAGGTAAGAACATAAATTCACTAATGTATTGAACTTAGGGAAACCTCTATGATGCAGGTGCAGAAGCAGCTGATAATGATAAGAAAGCCAAGGAAGCATTCTCGAGGAATTTACTACTAGGTTGGTGTTAAATTATTTATAGACATTCAGCAAGTGAAAGAGATGGAGGGTGGGGTGTATATGCAGATATAGCAAGAATTGAAGGAAGTCCAAGCTGTTTAAGGGATCAGGACAGTGCACTCAGTAACTAAATTACATACAATTAGGAAATTTTTTGAATATAATAACCCAAATAAAGTAAAATCACAAGTGAAGCTATGAAAAACAAAAGATGTGATGTATGAAGGTAATAGTGCTTTCTCTTTCTCTCTCTGTTTCTTCCCTCCTCTCTCTGTCTTTCACAAAGAAAATTTCTGTCTCAGTAAGTCAGGATTTACACTTACTATTTTCTCACATGACTTCCCTTGTTCCTCTAATTTGAGTTTGGGATGGGAGGAAGAGCTAGAGAGACAACAGGGCAGAGGAATGTGGGAGCAGCAGGCATAGCTGATGAGGGTGTCTCCCCCACCTTTCATTGTCAGAGAAGTGTCGTTTTTCCTAACTTCTTCTTCTTCTTCTTCTTCTTCTTCTTCTTCTTCTTCTTCTTCTTCTTCTTCTTCTTCTTCTTCTTCTTCTTCTTCTTCTTCTTCTTCT
>NC_022009.1:115426833-115463049 GCF_000317375.1 Microtus ochrogaster
TCTTCTTCTTCTTCTTCTTCTTCTTCTTCTTCTTCTTCTTCTTCTTCTTCTTCTTCTTCTTCTTCTTCTTCTTCTTCTTCTTCTCCAATTGCATTGTTTGACAGAGGTTGAAGATCATGAACACTTGGCACGTCTTACTAGAAAGAAGAAACCCTGGTTGTCTGTATAATTACCACAGGAAACCATCTTCTGTAGTCATTGAGATCTAGGCTGTAGAGCTTTCCTTCCTGGGTCAGAAGCCAGGGTGTCCTGTCATTGTCCTTCTCAGTTACTTAATCTCTTTTACATCCTTGGAATCCTTCTTACAAATTTATTCAAAAAAAAAAAAGAGAGAGAGAGAGACTGCCATTTGATGTGCACAGAAGAGAGTGTGGAGTAAAGGCTAAAGGATGATGAGCTATTGTTAGAATTATTGTCATTAACCAGAATTTTGTCTGCAAATCTGGCATTTTTATGTTTCTATGCTTTAACCACATTAACTTAAATATTTCATTTCTAAAAAGATACCCTAGATTGTTGATATTTTCTGTGAAAATTGTTCTGTAGCTGATGTTTTTAAATATGACAATGGAATAGTGTATTCAATGCATGAACGTACAAATCCACAAGTTAGGAAGATGGGTAGACTCTCTGTCTTGTTGTTTTGCTAGTTCTTTCTACCCAAATTCTCATTCATGCTTCTGCTTACTTCTATAATGCTCTTGATGCTTTAGGAAAATTAATTAAAATCACTGTATTTTTTTATCGAGTGATCATTATTTTAAACAGTATTTCTGTCGAGGGTTTCATTCGAATGTATTTCGGTAATATCCACACCACTCCACTATGTCCCCTATTCTCTCCACCTTCACTGTCCCCCTACCCAACACTGAGTTTTCTTCCCTTCACTCCTCACTAATCTCAGTTTGTGTTGGCCAATTACTCTTGTGAGCAGGACCTGACCTGCAGTATGCTGCTCACCAGAAGTTCTGAATTTCCCTCTCTCAGCTCTTATCAAATGCCAACATGTTCTCAGTTAGAGGTGGGGCTTCACCTCCACTTTTCTCTGTCTAGTCTGGGGTTTTGTCTGGCTTCAGTGTGTGCAGGTCTTGTCCATGCTGTCACAAGAGCTGGCAGTTCTGATGTGCAACTGCCCTGTTGCATCTCAGAAACTGTTTTCCTTGTAGTCATCTATCACCCCGGCTCTTACAGCCTTTTCTCTCCATCGTCTACGAAAATCTTCCCCTTGAAGGGAAGGCTGTGATACGCACTTCCCATTTAGGGCTTGGCATGCCACAGTCTCTTATTCTTTTGTATGTTGAGGGTCTCTGGGCTAACGACCATTGACTGCAAAGATAAGGTTCTCCAATAGGGTTAAGAGGCACACTAATCTATGGCCTCTTAGTAGGAAAACAGTAGTAGATTCTTCCTTGAGTTCTACGAGTTGCTGCCACTTTGTGTCCATTAACTTGTGAAGGATGGAACTTGTGTACCTGTGTTATTATAGTACACGTCTTATAAATTAAGTTTTAAAATGAAAATGGGTAAGAGAAAAAAAATGTCATAAAAACATATCCTCTCTAAATCTAATCTTTTTAAATTGTTTTTTATTGCACTATACATTTTTCTCTGCTTCCCTTCCTTCTTCCCTTCTCACCTTCTACCCTCTCCCTAGACTCCCTTGCTCCCAATTTACTCAGAAGATGGAGAAAAAGACAAAATCTATTATTGTTTTGTACACAGAATTTATTTTGTATCCAGACTTTGAACAAGTTGCTAGCATGTTGAGCTGCTGACTCAGTGAACAAGTTTAAACTGTTTACCAGTTCTTGCTTGTGTTGATGTTAAAAATTTTATAAATTGAGAAGCCAACTACCTTTATACCCTTGGTCTTTTAAACATATTATTTCTATTCTCATCATGTCTTTAAGTAAATTTTTTTTTTTTTGCTTTCCTAGCTACACGTATTCAACTTTAGTTTTGGTTCAGAATATTCCCTAACCTCAAGCAAGCTCCTTCCTTCCTTTCTAACCTTCTTAACCCCATGACTAATTGATATCCCCTTCACCCTATTCATGAAACATCTATTGATGGTGGCTTGGTGTCTCAATGAAGTAATGTATATGAAGTTTATACCACATTATTTTTATATGATTTTATAATACTTGTGATTTTGTGAAATGTCTTCACATTAATTTATAAAATATAATTTGTGCAAATAAGCTTTGTAATTCTTCTTTCATCTCTAGATCATAAATTTAATATAATCATATGGATCTATATGAATTTACATATGCATAGTCTAGTGTACAGATATGCAAAAATCAAGAACAATCCAAAGAAAAGAATAATGAAGGATCATGGAAGCAAGATTGTTCATTCTAAACTCATCTCTTGGTTGATAGTTAAGTTCTATGTATAATTATTTCCTCTATAGGCAGTATTAATCTGCTCTAGTTTCATACGTGGTCATAAGTGCCCCATAAGCTTGATGTGACCATTGAGAAAGGTTTTCTCTATCTACACATTTGCTTATATCTATTTCCTCGGTGACTGGACAACTTACAAGGAGTATACTTTAGAAGAGTGATCTTGGATTTGGTGTGGTGTCTTCGGTCATCAGCAGTGAAGTGGCTCTTGCTCTGAACCTTATTAGTGGGCGAGGAGAAGAAGGACATCATTTCTCCTGTGAAGTTCTGTGTAGGAATGGGCTTCTCGGGAGAAACTCTTTCAGCATGTCCTGGGAGAATGAGGAGACAGAAAAACAAGTGAACAAATAGCCTTTAGTTTGTACACTTTCTTCTTGAGTACTTGAGCTTTCATTTCTATGAAAAAGATTATTGAAAATAAAGTGTTGGCCATCTACTCTTGGGTGTGTGACCTACCCTTAAATGAGGTGGGGGGAGATCTGGAGAGGATTTGGGGGAAGGGAAACCATGATTAAAATATTTTTTTTATAAAAATATTTATCAGTTAAAAAATTAAGAGGTTTCCTAATTGTTTTTTTTTAATGTATTGAGATGAGCTAATATCAGAGAGAGAGAGAGCAGAAAATCTCCACAGCTTTAGGTCAGACACAGGTGACTCTTTCCTGAGAACATTCTCTTTTGTTTCTGTTGAACCTGAAATGCCATATGTCAACCTATGGTTGAGTAGATTTTCACCTTTTATTACGCTATTCAAATCTTTACATGTGCTGTACATGCGTTGCCTTATATTCTAGAAAGCCTTTATAGGAAGAAGCCAAAGAAGCAGCCATCCTAAATGATCTTTATAAAATCATTTAATTGTCTTGATGTCACGCAGATCAAATATAGTTCTGTGTCAGTAGAGACTGAAAATGTTTTCTAGATTTCCAAGAAGACTTACCTTTAAACTCATCTCGAAGTGCAACACACAGAAATGCAATTTTTGGGGGGCATAGAATAGTTCCTGCAGCCATCTATCCTGGGTGGAATGGATGTGTCATTTTACTTGAGCAAACTTGAAAAAAAATAAGGTTAGTTTTCACAGCAAGACTTGCATGACAATAAAGGAGGATTGCTGCTAACAAAGAAATAGCTTTCATCTATCACCATGGGAGTGAACATGACCCTTCTCTGATGAGCTACAGATCCTCACCTTCCACCATCCGTCTCTCTAATGGGGGATACCAAGATGTTTCGGCTGATGTGCTGAGATTGGAGGATGATTAGGGAGAGCTTCGTCCCTCCACATTTCAGAATATCAGAAAGATCAAACGAGGGGACTTTCACAACAAAGGGTGATAAAATATACACTCGGTGAAGAACATTTAGGCTTTGAAAGCACAGATTCTTTTCCCTCCTCTGTTCATTAGTCTCTGCTTGAACCACACTCCTTAAGTCATCTTTATAAAACTATTTCTTTAAAGACAAAAGCTCCAAATAAAGAAATTGGTCTGCTCTCACACTCTCAAATGCTGTGGTCCTGTGAGGGAAATCCGAGCAGATTATTTTTTCTTGTCTTAATATTTTTTTAAACAATGGAAATGTTTTCTTGTGTAGCAGTCAGATAATAATAGATTCTACAAAGATTGCCAAAAGACTTAGGCTGGTGGTATATTTTCCTGAAAGGACTGTCATAGAGGTGGGTCCCCTGGGAAATGCTGTTGACAGGTGATGATGGGGTCATAAGGAGATGGAGCCTGGAGGGAGATCTTTTCCAGGTGTCAGTTCCCAGTGTTTAATGGGACACAACTGTCCTCTTCAGTGCTCTTTCACCCTCCTGACTATTGTTGAAGGAGGCTGCTTCTTGGTTCCCGGCTGCTCAGCCCCAAAATAATCACACAGAAACTGTATTAATTAAGTCACTGCCTAACTCATTAGCTCTAGCTTCTGATTGGCTAACTCTTACATATTAATTTAACCCATTTTTATTAATCTGTGTATTGCCACATGGCTGTGGTTCTGGTGTCTGTCTCTGGCAGGGCTCCATGGCTTCTCTCTGACTACGCCTCCTTTCTCCCAGCATTCAGCTTAGTTTTCCCCACCTAGCTCTGTTCACATATAGCTCTGCAATAGGCCCAAAGTAGTTCCTTTATTCATCAATGGTAATTACAGCATACAGAGGGAAATCCCACATCAGACTATGGAGTGAGTAGCTTTATTCTTAAACACATTCCCATCTTACTATGCTGGTCTGAAAGGAAGAGGACCAACAACTCATACACTGTGGAATCTCCGATACAATGAGTCAAAATTGACTTTTTCTCCTTATAAAACAATTGTCTCAGGTATTTGTGACCTAATAGAAAGCCGATGTAACAAGACCAGGAGCTTTTGTGAGTAGCATTTATCATTTAAAGGACCAGAATTTTTGTATACCGGAGTGATACAGTGACTCAGCCTGCTTGTATTTCCCTTCATGGTGACTCTAGAATTTTGTGTAGCATTATAATAATACAATGATATCAAAACCATGGCTCTGTTTTTTTAGACACTTGCTTTAAGGACTTCAAAATATAGACCATAAGATGATTATCATATGTAAAGATCTGAGATGTGCTGTAAATGTAAAAAGCCTTTTAACTGTAGGTTGACACAAATAATCTTGTTTCAGCTTTAAAAGTAAAAGAAAATACTCATAACAGCCTTGGAAAAGTTAACCATCCCCATTAACAGCAATAATTAATATGTTCTAAAGAACATGTGTCTTAGATCAAAATATTTTTTTCCAAAAACCACTATCATAATCATTTGCTGAATATCTATCATATGTAAAGAAATATATCAGCACTTTGAAACATACAAGGTGCAGATTTAGAGTTTAGGCTTAAAAAGTGTTCTGAGAGACGAGGCTATTTGAGACACTTCATCTCTGCTGCCTGTTGCATACATAGGTCCTCTACAGTGTCTGCTCTACTCTGTAGCTTTATTTCTATAGTTCTACATTCCAGGAATCTGTATCATGTTAGAGGCTCCATTGGCATTTAGGCTTCCCTATCACAGCTCCACATGGCTTCCTTGTGGAGTAATTTGACACAAACCTGAGTCATCTGGAAAGAGGGAACTTAATTGAGAAAACGTCTCCATCAGATTGGTCTGTAGGAAGGTCTGTGAGGCAATTTGTTAATTACTGATTGGTGTTGGAAGACCCAGCCATTGTTTGAGTGGTGCCCCCCCTGGGCAAATGGACCTGAGATGTATAAAAACACAAAACAAAAAACAAACAAAACCTGAGTGAACCTTGTAGAATAGGTAAATAAGTAACATTCTTCTATAAACTCTGTGTCAGGTCTTGTTTCTACGTTCCTGTCTTGAGTTCCTACTCTGACTTTGCACAGTGTTGGACTATGATGTGGGACTTGTAAGTTGAAGCAGACCTTTATGTCCTCAAGTTGATTTTGGTCAGTGTTTTATCATAGCAGTAGATAAACTAAGCAAACTAAGGTGTAGAATTGTTGATTCCTTTTCTTTGCTGACAGCTTGCATAGTTCTTTTCAATATTTTGAGGACCAGTTCTACATTCAAAGTATGAAGTTTCTTCATCAATAGGGTCTTGCCGTCAATTTTCTGAGAAGCAACCGAGGGCAACAAAAATAGTCCATGTTGCTTTCAGGGTCTCTGGGAGTTTCCTGACCAACAATTTGAAAGGAGGTGTCCCAGAACTGACATTATGGCTTTTGGGAGGCAGTGTTGCCACTTCAAGCTGTATAACATCAGTTAAACTGTTTTGTGCACACAAAAACATATCATTATTATTTTGGGAACAATGATTTCATTCAGAAATTAGATGTTTGAATGAAGTGATTTTATATAACTTAGTCTAAGGCTTTGTGATAAAACTTGTCAGTTAAATATTAAGTCAAACAGAATCTTAGATCAAATAAATGTGCTTATTTTAGTCTTCTTAATCATAGAGTATTTTATTATTATTATTTTGTCTGAGAATACATCATAAAAATGTAGGCTGTATTTTATTTGAAAGTCTCTCAGTTTCCAAGAGTATTGTCTTGTAGTTGGCATTGTGACTGAGTCTTTAATAATACATTTCAATATTCTATGTGACTAGCTGTTTTGGCAGCTACATGTCAGGGAATTCCAAGCACGTCGACTTATTACCTTATTTCTTTTATAAATTAAGATTTCTTAGCGAGAAGTAATATTGTTTGGGTTAACTTCATAATGACTAGACATTCAGGAAGTCAACAGATGGTATTGTTGGCAAAGAGTGGAAAGCAGAGCCTGGGTATCCAGGTCCAAAATAACTCTGTATTCTAATAAGGAAAAATCCACTGTGGAGAAGGGTCCAAAATAATCAGCTTGCTGCCAAAAGGCTATCTGCTTTCCTCCGGATACAGGGACCTATCTGGGGTTCAGAGATGGTGGCTCTTGCTATAAAACTGGGCATTAGGTCTCAATGATAGCCTAGTTTGTATTAGTGGGGAGAGGTCCATTTGTTGAGCCTATTCAAAAATCCCCTTAAGCTGCCATGACTACAATTTAAATGAACATGTTGAGTAAACACGGCTGGGATTCTGGGGAAGAAAACCAAGATTGACTGGCATCTGCATTTCAGAACAACTTGTCCCCTTGATTATTGAAAGCCTCATCTTTAGTGGGAACTTTGTGCTGAGCATTTGCATGGGACAAAAATAACCTCGAATTCTTAGTTAATTCTGGGAGGGTTATCTAAACCCCTTTGTCTCCAACCATCTGGTCAAACCATTAGTCACTGCCCTTCATTTGTTTCTCATGTGATATCTCCTTCCAGGGAAAGTGGAACACAATATGTACCCTGCTAGCTCTGCTCACTAGGAGAATTATCTCTTCCACTTTCCCCCAGTGCCGTTCCAACCAGGAGGGGAGCAGTAGGGCTACAGTGATTCATTCTGTACTAGTGCCAGTGTACAGAGCTCTTCGTGAACCAGGCTGGAAAAGTTTTCTCTGCCATCACCTTCTGGGCAAAAATCTTGCCATGTGGTCACAGGAATGGTCTGAGGCATGAGCTGCCATTGGAATCAGCATGCTGAGTTCCCAACGTTCCTGCTCAGGTAAGCTCATCGCTGTGTCCTCAGGGACTGCATCTGCTAATGGAATATTGACAGGTGTCCACAGCCTAATGATGTGAATGTTTAGTGCACAGCAGGCAGCTCGAGCTTGTGCATTGAGGTCAGAGCTTTGGTCTCTAACAGTCAGCCATGTAAAGGCGCTGAAGGCTAATTTGTAGCCCAAGAGTATATAATTCCTCTTTAATTCTTGAACTATGGCTTTCTATTACACTTGCCAATATTTGTGACAATATCAAGTCAGTAGGCACATGCGTTTCCATAGCAGTTAAAACTCTGCCGCCTTTCTGCTCATCAGCACCAACGCACAGAGTTCTGCCAGCACAGGGACAGCATGGGGTTCTCTAAGTCAGAACCAAGGCCTTTTACAGTAAACCATGAGCGAGTCAGATAGTTGAGTTTTACCAGAGAAATGAGAATAAAGCTATATTGTTGGCCTATCTCAGAATAATAAACTGATTCTTGTATTCCATATACAGTAAGTGAACAGAAATCAAATATTTGTCAAATCAATATTTATGGAGCAGCAGGCAAATAGGGACAGTGTTTATTTCTTCCCCGGATGATAATAAATCTTGGATAAGTGCTACAGTGGGAGAAGTTTCTGATTAGGTATGTAATAATCTCTGTCACTTAACGATTCATTCGCCTGGGAGACAATGTGGGCTTGCTTTCCAGTTTGGAAGAGTATCTATTCCAACTGCATGTTTTGGAACTGGATGAAAAGCCAGGGGAAAAATGGTGAGAAAAACTTTTTTTCCACATGAAAGCAATGCCTTTTTGGCACCATGGACTCTTCTAGACCTGTCACCCACCCTTAAGTATGCATATCCTGCCCCTTGAACAGTGTTGGGACTTGTTGACTGATTTGAGAAGCAGAATGGGCAAAATGGCACTGTTGTAAGAAATATAGCTTCTGTCTGGCTCTGTCTTCCTTCCTTGGAGTGTTTGTGGTGTTTGGCATTCAACCACCATGCCACAAGGAAGCTCAGGCTCTACTCAGCAGTGACATGGATAGGTTCTGGCTAAGAGCTCGAGCTAAGGTGTCTGCCAACACTGAGCATCAGTTGCCAGCTATACTAGTGAATGAGCCTAGAGACGAATCCAGGCCTCAGCCTTCGGCGCTAAGTACTCCCTTTGAGTAGCCCAAGTAACAAATTTACCAACTGTCCTCATAGTGAGCTACAGGGATGCTTTGCCACTGGAACCGATATGACAAGAGTCCCATAAGATACTTGAAGTATTCACAGAGCAGTCTATTAAAACACTGTCGTGACAAGAAGACAATATTCTATGCTCTGGGGGAATGAGTTTGAAGGTTTTATCTAATGATCCCTGAATTATTTTCTTGGGTCTCTTTCACCCCTGATCATTTCCCCCCACTGGTTATTTGTTCAAGGTCCCTTTGGGAAGCTACGAAGGAAGATTTACAGTAGAAATTCTGATGTTGTTATAGAGCATTCTTCAATCATCCATGATCTCATCTAAGAAAGTCACGCTGCCCTGGGACCTGTGTGAAGTAAACTTAGAACCAAGGTCTTAGTGGTCATCTTTCCTCCAGGGAAGATCTTTAAAGATTTGGTTATTCTGGTAACCATGACTCTGCTCCTCATTAACGTGACTATGTCCTTATTTTTCTTCTATCTACAAGCTATTTTGTTTTTCCCATTGAAGACATCGAAATCTGCTCTTCCATGATAAACCATTTAGAGCATCCTATCCATCACATTTTCAGTCAAGGAAGACTAATCATCTAAGCACATTTGAGATTTACTGATTTTCTCTGTAGAACCACATGGACCAGTGAAGCGTATAGGCAGAGTCTCCGTGAAGGGTTTGCTCACTCTGAAACAACCTGATTTGGGTTCATTGGAGTTACTAGGGTAATAAACACCAGTCTACTTATCATGAACACAGTTCGGATTTTCTAGCTCCCTAAGACTTTGGCTTGCTTTTTATGCATCATATTCAGTCACAACCTAGTTGTGACTCTACTGCTATTTCTACAATGTGGATTTGAGTAAAGATTACAAACAGTGGTAATGATAATATATCTAAAACTTTTATCACTTCTGTAAACTTAAAAACTTTCAGGTACGTTTCCTCAAAAGGACTCCAGATAAGAATTCCCGTCAATGCCTACTGCCCATTCCTGAGAGAAGGTCTCTCTCTCTCTCTCTCTCTCTCTCTCTCTCTGTTGTCTGTCTCTGTCTCTGCTTTCTCTAGTCTAACTCTGAAAGTTTCAAGTGTATACCCAAGATAAAGATTTTCTCCTGAGCTCCTTAACTTTACCTGCTGTCTCTAGTCTGTATCTGTCCCAACAGATTTCCAATCAATTGAAGACTGAAAACTGCTCCAACTCCAAACCAGCTAGCTATCAGTGGACCTGCTGAAAACCCATGTAAATTGGATGCTTCTGACAGAATTTCCAAACAGCCTGAGCCCCTGGCTTGAACCAACATTTCCAGGCTGCTCCAAAGCAGACTGCACTTCACTAGTCCCAAATGGTTCCACAGAACCTGGGCAGTGAGAGGGACAGATGTCCCCAGCCTGAATCCACCCCTCCCTTCTGGACCTTTGAACTGCATTTCAGTCTTCCTGAGCCCTGACTCTGACACTGACAGCCCAATTTCAGCAAAGAGACAGTAACAGAACAGATTAAGACATCCCCTATCATCAACAGAAAGGCTGGAATAAATGAGTACCTGTGGGGCCTATTAATATCACAGAGTGCACGTGGGCCTCCAGGTTCAGCCAGTACCCATAATTCCTCTCAGGTCTTCTCACTGTGCACCTCCCTCTACCACAACTTCACCAGCTCTTGGGCTTCCCTTCCCCAGCTTCTGATTCTTATACAACTCTGCCATTTCAGCCCTGAACCTTGTTGGTCTTCTCTCTGGGTCTGTTTTGCTCCCTTTCTTTTCTCTTGCTCTGGCTCTGATTTTAGATCCTACATCACCCAGAAGTGCTGACAGCAGGCGAAAGCTGAGTTTTGTAAATCTGGGTACGGGTGTTGACAATAATCTATGTAGAGAAACCCCCGGCAGGCGAATGTGAAGAGAATCTGTTTCTACCATTTAGAATGGCTCAGCAAGAATACCCAGAGCATGTGAATATTCATTGCATGAACTCATTTTAGTTTTTAGGGATCTTCTCTTGTCCAGATGATGCTCAGAATTTCACCTAAGGAATCTGGCAAGGAGATATATTTAGATGCTATTTGACACAATTTAGCTATTTTCTTATCTGAGACAAGGCAATCCTCTTAGCCTAGCCATGGTAAGTTCTTTAGTTTCCTTGGAAGCTGAGAATTTGCAATATGTGAGTTTATACTATTTTTTGTTTTTATTTCTTTCAAGATTTGTTTTCTTTATGCTCATTCACATTGTTAGGACACAATGACTTCTCGGTCCTCTGAAACCTGTCTTCAATTAGCCCTTCACTGCAGTTAACTATAGGTGATAATTTAATTAAGCGTTGTTACTGGTTCCATGGGTTGCCCGAGGCTGGGTCCTCATTACTTCCCAATCCAACTTGCCCATAAAACTGGTTTTGGGTTTGGTTTCCATGGGGATATGGCATTTGCAGCCATGCCAACAACAACTCAATATCTGTCAAAATTCTGGTTAGGAACAAGAAAAGCTGCTTAGCTTGTTTAAATAGAAAAGGAGCGGAGAGGTGGCTGGTGCCTCTAATCCCAGCACATGGGATGCAAGGGAAGGAGGATCCCTGTGCCAGCTCGGGCTACATTTTTGAGTTCTAGGACCCAGTGAAGGTTTTCCTCCAAAACAAGCAAATACAAACAAAACAAATGAACAGAACACACTACCAACCAGCAAACAGCTCACAACAAAAAGATAGGCATTAAAGTTGCTCAGATGTGTATTAAGTAGGGCTTATCATCTCTGGGAAAATTAGAGGTGGGGTTGTAGAGCTGGGTCACCAGGGAAGATATAATCGCAGTACTACGAGTGAGGTTTCAGTAAATATAACGACGCTGCTGCCACTGGGAGACAATGCTACAGCATGTGTAGACTTTCGATATTAGAAAACAGAAACTGCTCACCCTTCTTCCCAAAGCTGAGCATTCTCTAGTATTCTTTGTAAAACAAAACAAAACAAAACAAAAAAACCCAAAAAACAAAACAAAACAAAAAAACCTATCATGCCAGCATCCTCATGTTTTTTGTCTCCAAGTTGGAATTTTCTGTGAGCATCCCTGACTGGCCTAGCATATCACACACCAGTGTTCTGTCTGAACAGGTATTAAGGAAATGAGCTCTGGCTCCTAACTGTGGTAGAAAGAATAGCGATTAATTGTCTAGGAGCGATTTCCTGTAGGCTCGTCTGTAGGAGAATTTACCTCCTTCCTAGCAGAATGATTTAGGAACTAAACATTGCTCCATGGGAACTGGCTACAGCTCATTGCTTGAGGTAATCACCCTTGGTAGGACGCTGAGGTGGTGAGGCAAGTCTAGGGACTTGAATAATGCTGTATCCACAAGGCTTGCACCCTCCATTACACCAGTGGATGGATTGCGTCTTCTAATGGTACAGCTTAAATGCCCAGGGCCCAAGGACCAAGATGTTTAAATGTCTGTCCTTGCTAAATCACAGTGAGCTACTTTGGTGTGTGAAGAGCAAGTAGAGAATGGTTCTTTTACAACTGTCTTTGTTAGTCTGATACAATGGGCATAGTTCTAGAAAATCTAATGTTTATGGCGTCTAATCAATTGCCTTTGGGTGATCTTCAGGTTGACAAAGCTCAATGCAACAGAGACAATGGGATGAACTTGATAAATTTTCATTGCAGATAAATAAACCCATCTTATCTTAATTATATTAAAACATACTACTTTCAATTGCAATAAGTTTGCTAGAATTACAGATTTTGAAAGAAGTACTTAAAATCTACAAATAATATGAAAATAAAAATATATATGAAAGCTTTTATAAGATGACAGATTAGATATGTTAATTTAGGGTCTTACACACAAAAGACACAAAACAATGTTTTTCTTTGGTTCTTATCCACCACAGTGAAACCTGAATTTTTACAGGAGATTGAGATATTTTGTTATGTATACACGTTTATGGAAACATGTTATAAGGACTGTGAAAATGGCCAGTATGCCTGAGAAAATAGCACGGTTATGCTGTTGTGGCTGCCTTGTAGGAAGGCATGGTCTAGGCTACAGTTTTTACTTCTCTCAATGATTTTTGTATTCTGTAATCTTCACTTATTGGAATAATTAGGTTAGATAGTTAAGCATTCCTTATGGTTTTTCTGAGGTGTAATAGAATGGATAACAGAGACAGAGAGGCAGACATGTTGGGTAGTCAAGAGATAGGTTTATTTTAATCGAGTTTTTAAGTCAGCATAGAAAATAGAGTTCCACTCATAATTTTACACATGTAATAGGGTATTTGACACATACTCAGCCCAATTACCTTCCTCCTTCAGTTCCTACCCCTCTTCTTAGTTGCTTTCTTACCTCCAACTAGTCTCCTTCCTTTGCACATGTCAAATGCACGAATGTGTGTGCGTGTGTATGTGTGTGTGGGTGTAAAAGGGGTGTTGAATCCAGGTTTCACATATGAGAAAAAGCCAGATATTTTGGAGTGACATGTGGGTGTGTCTACGGTGAATGATCTTGAACAGGGGTGGGAAGGCCTGCTCACTCTGGGTGGCGCTATCCCCGGGGGAGGGAATATTGAATTCTATGAATGGGAAAGGCAGGCTGAGTGTTTGTAGGACACATATCTTCTCTCTATACTCTCAGCTGTGGAAGGTGACCGTCGATGTCAAGTTCCTGCTGTCTTGAAATCCCCCGCTAGACGGATTATAACGTGGGACTGTGATCCGAACAAACATCCCCCCTAAACTGCAGTGCTTTATCACAACCCCAGAAAAAGCAAGGAAGACAGCTGTCTTCCCTGAGTTGGAATAACAACCTCCTATTTTAGATAACACACATTGTTGACTTCACACTTCTATTTCAATGTTCTTATGACTATAAAGCAAATCTTTTGAGAAATACATAATAGCACTAATTAATGGGTTAAAACGCTACATTTTGAGAAAAAACAAGCAGAGCCTAGTGAAGGTATTGAACTTTACAAAGAATTGAAGATTTCACTAGAAAGTAGGGAAATTTAACAAATTAAGGTAAAAATGCTCTATAGATGTTTGTATCAAATTCTAGTTCAAGGGGACAGTAAAGCAATTACCACAAACATTCACAGAAAGAATGACCAAACTATATTCTTGCGAACCCTGCTCAGGAATAAGAAACAATACTGTGAACACACTCTTGCTGTCTTAAGAAAGAGCTTTTCTGTTCACAATGAATGTTTTCTTCTGAACAGGAATGAACTTATCATTTGATATTTTTCTTATCTGTGGAGATAATCATGATTTATATTTAACCTGTTAACTTGATGCATTAAAATTATTTAAGTATCTAAAGTTCATTATTCTTTTTTTAAATTTTTAATTTTTTAAATGATTTATTTAACTTTATGTTCATTGTTGTGAAGGTGTCAGATCTCATTGAATTTCATTTTCAGACAGTTGTGAGCTGCCATGTGGGTGTTGGGAATATGAACCCGGGTCTTCTGGAAGAGCAGTCAGTGCTCTTAACCGCTGAGCCATCTCTCCAGCACCTCATTATTCTTTTACTTTCCTACAGATTTGGCTTTGGCTATGACCTCATCCAGGTAAACATCCAGAGAACACGTTGCTGGTCAACTTTCAGCTCTGAGCCCCCAGCTGAAGTTGAATCAGTCGTATCTCGTCTTTCCAGTCTGTGTGCTGTGCCATCTCAGGAAACTGATTTCCTGTGAAGTCTCCCTTCCTCTGTCCGCTTTCCCTCTTCTCCTCACCGCCTCCCTCGTTAGAGCATGCGCCTTGTCAGCCCAACTCACTTCCCTTCACTTGCGGGCGAGTTTGTTCTGCTCGCCCACTCATGACGTCTGTAGTCCTCTGCCGCTTCCTCCTTTCCAAAGACTTTGCATCTGATGGTTTGTCACTCTTTCTCTCTTCAGCATGAAATTCAAACTCTTTCATCACCTCCATAATCTCCAAAAGTGCATCCTCGTCAATGTCACCGCAACACTGAGCTTTTCCGAGGATCGGGACTACCACAGTCATTTTTCCTTCTCAGCGTCAGATTCCAAGTCATGCTAGCTATACACGAGCCAGTATTGCATTTCCAAGATTATGGTAGAGGGAGGTTTTACACTATCAAGTAATCCATATGGCAAAAAATGGTGTCAACCACACGTTTCTGAAGTGAGATTATGCTGTAGTCTAGAACTGTAAATGTCTGCTTGTTTTCTGTTTAAAATAACTTTCAACTAGCATGATTTAGTTTTTCAACTTTCTTCAACTGCAGATCCTTTGGCATTACATTTATTTGTATACATTTTTGATTCATGTTTACCATAATCTTGAGCTTCAGATTTTGCATGTATTAGGTCCTTGATATAAAACTGTTTTAAATCAATAAGTTGATAAAATCACACAACTTTTACTCCTTTCCTGAAACAATTCCTATGCTGCATTGAACTCTAAATTCAAGCTCCCACCTTTATTTTCATCTTGGAAATATTACCATTTGCTTTGTGTTAGTTTGAATGAGGTTCCTGGTTACCGAAGCAGTGCCAGGCATGGGTTTCAACTCATAAAGTAGACCTTAAATACAATCAGATGTTAATTGGTTACTCCCATGAGCTTTGTGCTACCATCACACCAGCGCATCTTCAGGCATCTCGTCATTGTAGATCCAAGAGTTTGTAACTGGGTTGTGTTTACCATTTTCCTTTAGTAGTGTGCAGAGTTATCTTCCACTACCATGAACACTAGTCTGTAGGGCTCCATATAGGCACCAGCTCAACTTCTCCATGTTCAAGGAGTTGTGTAGGTGTTGCTTCAGCAATAGGGCTTTATTGTCAGTTTGTGGAGAATAAATCTATAGCCTTGCCAATAGTCAAGGTTGATTGGGAATATCCATGGGGCCCCTTTCATAACAACTTGAGGAACTTTTAAATGACCCTGAATTTATAAGCATATAAAAAGTATTCAACTCATTCATGGATAATAGATCATGCAAAAATTTAATATAAAACAACTTTCAATATGAACATGGTTTTATCATTTATTATTGATAAAAGCAAATTTTTGCATGCTGTTAGATGGATATGCTTATGTACTTTTATATAGCCAACTAAATCTTGGCTGAATATTCAATACTTCAGGAAGTAGATTATCTTCAGTGTTTTTAGAGCTGGCCAATATTCTGATTTCATAGTTGTTAATGCTAAGAATGCTGCTTCCTAGAAATAATTAGTACAAAGTGACAGAATTTTGTTTAAGACCATTTTAGAAAGTATTGGAAACTATATTGTAATCCCAAGCCAATATTCACTTAATATAGTTTTTTCTTTATTAAGCTTTAGTCTACAACTCAAGTAAGCATTGTTTAAAATCAAACATTCTACTGTAGTACAATATAAATGTATATTAATTTGATAATTATGTCCCGAGAAGTGGCAGCATAAAAATACAGAAAGCCTTGGTTTTCCCTTATGAAACCATTATATTTCTGTAACAATAGAGAACTTTGTAAAGTAAAGACACTACAGTTTATGACATACAAGTCTTGAATCTGAGCTGAGGTGTTTCCAGCCATATTCTTTTGAATTGCATAGTATGATGACATATGTAGTGGAAAGCAGGAGGGCCCTGTGTTCAGAACCAAGACTGTCGTGAACTCATGGAATTCCAAACCCAGATCCCATCAGTCCTACTACTCTTTGGAGTTTTAGTAAGCTTTTGATTTGGGGGCATTCAGAGACCTTTTACTGTTGCAAATTTTTCATGTCCCCGTCTTCATTTATGTGATCCTATAAAAAGCTGCAACCCACAGCTTAAGAAGCTGTGATGGAGAATGTATTAGAGAATGTGCTGAGTGGGCAAATGTAGCAAATTTTCATCCAATATTAGCTTGTTTGAGGAGAAAGATTATATATTTTCCATAGCATGTTCATGTTGAAAGTGGTATGCATCATAAGCTTTTCTAAATCTGAATAAATGATGCACATTTTTCCCCTTGTTTTTTTGAGACAGGGTTTCTCTGTGTGACAGCTCTGGTTGTTCTAGAACTCACTCTACAGACCAGGCTGGTCTCACAGTCACAGAGATTCACCTGCCTCTGATTCTGAATGCTAGAATTAGAGGTATGCACCATGCTTGTAAGGCCAATATCCACATTTTAATAGTATTAAGAACCTTTTAAAATATTTAACACATAATAAATTTGTCTTATTTTCCTTAGTTTTTGTAAATCTTTTGCTTTGTTCAGTTTTTAAACCCTTATTACATATACAAATGCACGCTATAATTATATACTTTAGATATAGATTCTTGTTTTACTGATCTACTATTAAAGTTGGTGATTAACTTGCATTTTGCAGGGGAGCAGACAAGGACTGAAAGACTAGAGACTGTATCAGACAGGTAAAACCATTTCCTTCTGGTAGATTTAAATTTTATACAGGTACTAAATTCTAAATTTATTTGTTAAGGAAGAGGTAAATACTATTCAACTGTCTTTTAAAATACCACAGGAAGGGATGTATTATTCACTTCATTCCACTCAATATCAAAACATGTGGCTTTTTGTTAAGGGAGTTATACGTTTCTCTTTCATCAAACTGTCCTTTTGTGGGACAGGGCTGTGGTAAAAAATTACTTCAACGTTCCAGCAGATTAATTCAACCAAAGATTATTTTGTTTAAATTAGAATCCATATGTACATAATAAATTTTAAAGCATACATTATATATAATAACTTAATTTATAGGTCTAGGCATTCCATTTGTTTTACTTAGAATTCTGAATTTTTATTGATGCTTTAACTAAAATTATTTTAATCACCATTCTTGGGGGTACAGAGTATGTCATACATCTTATTTTAACAGTATCTATTTTGAAATTATACAGTTTTTAAAAAAATTGTATATGTTATGAATGCTAATCTATGCACAATATAAATATATTGTATATAATTAAAAAAATAAATTAGAATCCAATGTAGACATGGTGGGAAGTCACTAAATGGTGGAATAAGGACCCAGGATGCTTCATCTGGGGACCTATCATCTCACAATTTATGGCTCCACTGTTAATATGGAAATTAGAGATAATTGAAGGGAATATCTTAGGGGGCCGATCTGGAGCTGAATTTTACCTAGTATGTTTATATTATATTACCCAGAACCCAGTTACCTCAATCTTGTTTACATGAGAAAGGGGTGGGGAAAGGTAGTCTTGCTTTGAATGATTTGCTAGACTGTAACATTATCTATGTCACAGTTTACATTTAGGTAGCATCTTGAACAAACTCCATATAAAAGTAGGCAGGTGAAATCTCTATACTGTGATGCTCATCCTCTTAAAGACACAGGGAAAGGGGGAACTCGCATTTTCCATGTTACTCTGTGGCAGAGCACTATTCTAAGTTAAATATTTATCTATAAGCTCTCTTTTGACTTTTGTTTCTGTTTTCCTGGATAGCTTTAGTAATTCCTAAAAGAAATGCTATGTTAAAATATGCATGTTTATTTTTGAAGAATTTAGAAGACAGTAGCAGATGCAGGCACAAATAGGATATAAGACATATTTATAAGCAAGAAATTTGTGCATCAAAATAGGCTGTTTATGACATATCTCAGTGACCATAGTTTCTTATTTATTCTCTTATAGATGAAGCTCTCTCTACTGAAAGAAGGGTATCTATGAATTTAACTTAGCATGGCCTATCATTCGTATGTGTTATTAGTAAACAAATAAAATATAACAATCTGTACAAACTTTAATAAAATTTCAAAGCATGCATTTAATGATGAAATGAAAATAGATTAGGCAAGAGTGATTTTAAAGACAGATGTAATTAAGAAAGGTAATTAGCAGCTATTAGAATCTTCTTTTTAGCCAGAGAAACTTGAGCAAAGGGAACTGAAAGGTAGTGGTGAATACTTTAGGTCCCGAAGCTTTGATCATGAATCTATAACTCTCCGAAATTTAATTGTATGTAGAATGTCATGTACAGGCCAGCATGAGAACCCAATCAGCCTATCCATAACCTCGTATTACTACATACAAAGAAGAGTTATTTTCCATTTTCACTTGTCTGCTGTGACACAGAAATGACCATATGCTGGTACATGCATTCTTTGGATAGTGCTTCTTGATATGCTTGTGTCCATCACTGCTTTTGTCTTCAATATGAAACAGTTGTGGCTCGGAGAGTACACGTGACTTTTGAAGAATTTTATGGAAAAGGTAGAAAATTGGGTACAGGTCTGAGTTTTCTTGATTCTTCATCAAATGCTCTGTCTTCTGTCTACATATATCTGAAATGTAGGAATGCTATTATTTTATCTTAAATTATTGTTATTGTCCAATGACTTTGTGGAATAGCACTCTTTCCTTTCATGACATTTAGATCTGGTAATGAACACAATTTAACAGTAAACTTACTTGTTTTTAATTATGCTTAGAAGTAGTAGCAGTCTATTTAATTCTCTATTGTACTCCAAGAATCTACCTAGAAAAATGTCTTGAAACATGGCAGATAAAAAAATATCTGCTGATTGAAGGAAATGTTATAAAAATAATGTGAAATAAGTTTACCTTTACTTGTTATATATGCTAAGTATATTTTTCTAGCTATGTAATTCTATCTGGTATCTTTCATTGCTATAAATGTAATATAGTCTGTGAAAAACTCATTGTCTTTTTTTTATAATCTAAAATATCTACTGTAAGTCTTTGTGGACAGAAATATGGTCAATGAAACAAAAATTGCTTTAATAATATAGAATTATGATGATTAATTTTGAACGTCAGCTTATTTGGATTAAGGGATTTCTGTATAGGCCCAAAAGCACTGTCTTGGGGCATGTCTTTGCAGATGTCCCTAGAAGGTATTGGCATTTGGATCAGTGAATCAATTAAAGAAGAGATGTCTCACCCAAAGATGACTGATACCAATCCATGGATGTCTCAGTACAAAATGGCCGCTGAAAGGTCTCTCTCCCCCCCGCGCGCGCGCGCGCGCGCACACACACACACACGTATACGTGAATATATATATATGTGTGTGTGTGTGTGTGTGTGTGTGTGTATTTGTAAAGATGAAGATATTTACTAATCTATTATATTTACAATGTGCTGACTTTTAGGTATAATTCTCTACCTCCATATATACGTATGACCTATCTCTTGGCCTACATCTACCTTCCTGTCTCCTGGAAAGGGACCATGCTTCTTTTCCCACTTTTGTGTTTTGGAACTCTGGCGTCTCAGGTTTCTGCTTGGACTGAGAGTTAATGGTACTGATTTTATTGGTTCTAATGACTTCAAATGTGCAGCCACACTGCTGGCTTCCACTGTCCTCTATATTGTCTTACCATGAGACTTCTAGATCTTCAGAATGGCATAAATAATTTCTTAATAAATTCCATCATGCATGCATGTGTGTATGTACCTATCATCTATCATCGTCCTACTGATTCTGTGTATTTGAAAAAGCTTGACTAGTAATAGTCAGTCATTAAACAAGGTGTTGATAGACACATAAACCTTTGCCTGAAATTAGAGCTATGTAAACAATAATGCTTTTCCTTTCTACATTTTAGTTTTGGAAATAAGTATTTCTTTATTCTTTGCTTGCAACTGTTTGAACAACATAAGCATACAGAAAGAGTTTAAATGAAGCACACCCCTGACAAGCCTGTGTTGAAGTACTCAGACAAAACCTGAGGTTTCTCTTTACCTAGTATGTTCCTGTAGAAGTGATATTTGTTTTTATCAAAATTCCCTTGAAAGCTGAAAAATGAGTGTTGTTTCTTTTTCACACTGTTCTGTGTTTTAATCACGGTAAAGTAGAATAACATTTTTTATTCATGGAAACAGATTTTTAGTACATAAATGGTAAACAATCAAACCGACCAAATATATTTTCAAAATTTGTCCTTTTTAGCATTATGCTTAATGCTTTTTAAAATTCCAATTTAACAGAAAAGTCTAGTTTCTATTCCGAGCCATGACTATGTCAGTTCCTATTCAATGAAGCATGCATTCAAAGTCACATTCATACGTTTTTATATACTTCTTTAAATAAGTAAATGCTTTTTTCCTTTTTTGTTTTCTTTTTTCTCAATTTACCTAGAAATAAACCCTAACAGACAAACTTATATGATAATGTGTATCCAGAAGTTAGGGAATATCTTCACATTAAAATGAACTTTTACTAGTGGGTGGTTAAGAAAAGACCTTTCTTTTCTTTTTTAAAAATTATTTATTTATTCATTCATTGATTTTTGTTTATTCATTTTACATCCTGGCTGCAGTTTTCTCTCCTTGCTGTCTTCCCAGTCCCTCTCCTCTCTCTACTCTTTTCCTGCCCCCTACTCCACTCTTTCTTCTTTTATGTTCAGAAAAGGGCAGGCCTTCTGTGAATATCAACAAACATGGACTATCAAGCTGCCATAAGACTAAGCACCTCCCTATCTACTAAGGCTGGACGAGGTGACCCAGTATGAGGAGTAGGGTCCCAAAAGCCAGTAAAAGAGTCAGTCCCATGCAGGCTGCCTGTTGGTTCAGTACCCGTAAGCCCCTATGAGACAGGTTAGTTGATTTTGTGACTTCTCTTGTAGTGTTCTTGACCCCTTTGGCTTCTATAGTCCTTTCTTCCCCTCCTCTGCTCAGGATTCCCTGAGCTCTGCCTACTGTCGGTTGTGGGTCTGCATCTGTTTCCATCAGTTGCTGGATGACGCCTCTCTGATGACAATTGGACTAGGCACCCATCTGGTCATAGGAGATGGCTAGTTCAGGTGGCAGAGCTGCTATTGCTAAGAAAATACCTTTCTATGGGCTGTATTTTTTTTCTCATCCATTTTATCTGAGGGATTCACTTCACAAATTCTTTCCTGAGCTGAGAAGGCAGTAGAGAGGCTGGCACTTGCCTACTGTGTGTGAAGTCCTGGGTTTGTTCTCCAGCAGCAAAGATCCCACTTCAGGTTCCTTTAACACCTCTTGGTGTATATTGCTCTTTTATGCCTGCCTTTGAAAAATTAAGGCTTATATTTTATACTGTCCCATATAAATTCATTGTTTGAGGTTCTGGCATCTAACCACTCTTGCAAAGTTCAGATAACGCCACTCTCTTAAAACTTGCCAAACAATTCCTAAAAAGGAGAAGAGAAAAATAGACAACATCTGATATTTTCTGAAAGCAAACCAAACATTTCTTGGACATATTTGTAGATAAGTTTGTGCTTCTCTGCTTCCATTTGAGCTGAATTGTCATCCATGTGTGAGGAAATAAATTTGAAATCTAACTGAAAGCTTTGGCTAGTCTTCCCGAGCATCTCATGTATCATCTGGACTTTTAAATTGACTCTACCACACATGGGTGGCTGGGCTCTCCAAATGAAGTTGGCAAGAGGTGATTCTTCTATGTTTGCCTTAATCTCAACTCTCTGAGATGGCAGCTGTCTGTGCGGAGCTTTATGGTGCTTACCAACTTTTGATTTCACTTTTTCCATTACTCTCAAGCTCCGCTTGATTCTTTCTTCTTAATAGACGAAAGTCCCGGCCCTTTAAGAAATGTAATATATGAATGAATTACCCAAATCAGATCACAGCAAGGGGAATGCTCGGCATACAAACAAACAAAATCGTTCTTTAAGTATTCTATTTGAAGAGTTGACCTTTCCTCTGGCCGCAACCAGAAAGAAACACACACACATGCACGTATACATGCACATACACACGCACTTGCACAGAAGCATGCATGCACCATACTACTGTAAAATTGATACTTGATTATTTAAGATAAATCTGTATTTTCTTACTGTCCAAATGAGAGAACAACAAAAATTTGAAGCTTATCCAAAACCAATTCACACTTTTAAAAAATTATTTATAGAATGAGCACAGTGTTCTCATCTTTCATTTAATTACATATTTATGTGCTATGTTTTATTGCTTTGGGCTGCCTCTCATCAATATTGCCTGCATTGGAAAAAGAGAATGATTAGAGCACACTTTATTTGATCCCTCACATTGAGTTGAATTGATCAACATTGGTTTACTGAGACATTTTTATGTGTAATTTCTGTAAATAAGCAAATCCAAGTAAATATTTGTGATCTGCTAAGCATAAAGAAAACATATATTTCAATTACGACATTTTCTCTAAAAGTAAAGCTTTAAAAATATAGCAAAGTGCATAAAAATTTACAGTTTTATTCAATCAAATCTATAATGTAAGAAAACACACATTTTAATACCCAAATAGTCATTTATAATTTTTTAATGTTGCAAAAGCAAAATATGCCAACAATGAAATATCAAATATATGGCATAAAGATGCCAGCTTTTGTTTTGGGAAAACACACAAGAGAATCTGGTTTATACCACGGGTTATATGATTCCTGTCCACTGGTCTTGAGAAATTAATCTTGGTGCAACTTTTGAGATGCATATAATTATAATTATCTTGACTTTAAAACCTCTGATTTATCATTTTTGGTCCTCACAGGTGCAACCCAGGCTCTTTCAGTATAATTCTCTTGATGTTATAGAAATTGAATATTGTACTTAAGACATTTTGTTCTTAACATGTCTCTCCTTCAAGTAAGTTTGTCAAAATGTAAAGTATACAAAGACCAATTATAATGAGCTTCTACTTGTAACATCAATAATAAAAACACAGCATTCCAAATATCTTGCTACTACATTTTGCAACACTTTTTTTTTTTTATTTTCGAGACAGGGTTTCTCTGTAGCTTTGGAGCCTGTCCTGGAACTAGCTCTATAGACCAGGCTGGTCTCGAACTCACAGAGACCCACCTGCCTCTGCCTCCCGAGTGCTGGGATTAAAGGCGTGCGCCACCATCGCCCAGTCACTTTTCTTTTTTTAAATGCTTTTTTCAAAGGTCTAGAGGCAATAGTGTAAAAATAACACTTTATGGTTTATAACACTAAAGGTATTGTAATGGGAATAAGTATAGTTAAATTTCACTGTGGCATCAGGATCATTCCCCTTCTTAAAGCCACAGTGTGACTTTCCTGCAATGCTGTATCTGTGGTGATGGGGGGATGGGTGGAAGGAAGAGTAAAGGAAGAGACTAGAGGGACTTATAGATGGAAGTTTCTGTCCTGTCCAGTCCCACAGCCATTCAGTTTCAAAGAAAAACACAGAGGACTATATTAATTCTAAATTGTTCGGCCTATTAGCTCAGGCTTATTATTAACTAGCTCTTTCAACATAAATTGATCCGAATTCTCGTCTATGTTTAGCCACATGGTTTGGTCCGTTTTCTCAGTTAAAGCATTCTCACCTTCTTTCCTCTGCTTCTGTCTGATGACTGCATCTCTGCCATTCCTCTTCCCAGCATTCTCTAGTCCTGTCATCCCATCTAATTTTATTTCAAACATGGTGTTCACTTATATTTGGAAAATTATTTCAAACTTGAGTAAAAATTATATGTACAGTACAAGAAGCCTTTTAATTTCCAAATACTTGGGACTGCCTTTGAAATGATGCCCTGCTGTTCCTGTATTTTGGCATTTTTATAGCATAACAGCAAATCCCACAGGCTCAGCATACTAGCACAAGTGCATGATGTATAACTTGGGATTCATAATAATTAATTCTTGAACCTTGTTCAAGGTGCATGAGTGGTTACAATAGTATTATTTATAAGAAAATGATGAAATTCAGGATCTTGCTTTGAAGTTACTAATCTTTTCTTGGAACCATTCTTTCCTTAGCTTTTCTTTGACTTTTAGGGCATTAAAATGCTGAAATACACAGCCACTTTTGCACATAATACCCTCATGCTCATGGTTGTGCTTTCCCTCATCATCAGATACAACTTTCTAATTCTGGTAGATACCACATAGCAGTGATTACGTGTTCTTATTGCATCTTATTGGGGTCTGCAATCAATTTGCCCATTGTTTTGGATGCTTGCCTTGATTATATTATGATTGTGTTGTTGTTTGCCAGGATTCTCTTCTAAAAAAATAATGAAAAAAGAGAATGGATAATTGGCAAATATTTTAATGTATATATATTTTCTGAGGAGGGACTATAGAAACCATATAAATATCCTCTTTTGCATTATGCTTTCAACTTAGGCATTTTATTTACACAACACAATTTCCTATTCTCTCCAGTGATTGACAGTCTTCTTTTATCATTGTTCATTTTGAAGTTCAAATTGTTTTCAATTTGCTAATTAGAGATATATGAAATTGAGACTTCCTTTTTTTCTTCTATCTTACTAACATATTCAAGTGGTATTTTCTTACTTTCTGGTACAAGATGAGAGAATATTTCAACCTTCAGAGACTTTCTGTAGCATAGTTTCAAGATAAGTCTTTATATTTTGTCTGAAGAGTCTTGAGTCTCTTGGTAGGAAATGGCATTTAAATACCAAGAAGCTTATTGCTTTTGAATGCCACTGTTTACAGAGGGAAATGGAGGAAAAATTAGCACATGCAAATGCATACAGATGTATGGAACATGTTACTTCTCTATATTACATAGTTATTAGGTGGGACAGATCTTTATAAAAAAAGTCAGAGTGACAGGAGAATCACAAACAACATGAATTCTGCTTCAAATTTAACAACAGAAGTGTCTCATATGAACAAGGGTGTTACCAGGCAAATGGGAAAACCTCAAAGACACAGCTTCAGATTCAACTATAATTGAACACTGTAATGAGGAATAAAGAGTATGGGCAAGCCCAGACAAGAGAAAGTGTCTAGGTACAAAAGGTAAACAAATGTAAGGGGAATGCTATGGACGCATACCAGTCTGTCAGAGCTGGAGAGTTAGAATTATCTTTCTGTTCCCAGTATTGAGAGTGGGAGGGCCTTATAAATGGAGTGTCCCTTATGGTACTGCTTACCCATTACAGAAGGACAACTGCTTCTCAGCCTTGGGCCTCAAAATAATCTGCATAAAGTAATCTTTATGACCATGTGGCAGAATTAGGGTGGTATATCTTTGTTCTCTATACATCGTCAACAAGATAATTCTTTAAGTACATACTACCTCCATGACTCTTTGACATTTGAAAGTGTAGCAGAGGCAAGAAGGTCATTATTTTCTTTTCTTTGTAAACAGAGTATAAAGCGGCATTTAGAGGTACCTTGCTCCTACTCAGAGGAAGGAACATATTAGCTTTGAAAACAGAGAGGGAGAAAAGAAACGAATCTCCACAGAGTTTGCTGAATCCCCCTAGTTTGATACTCCTTTGACATTCAATCAAAGTTGCCTGTAACTTTCCTTTCCTTATCCAATCAAAGCATGAACCCTCCTTCTTCTGTATGCTCATTCTGATATCTTCCGTGTGACATAAAATATGGATGAATATACTTTTCTCTTATTGATCTGTCTTTGCTTGAGAAGCAGGCCATCACTCATTTCTGTGAACATACGCTCCCATTTCCACCCTTTCCTCTGAGCCTCCATTCTAAGAGGAGCCTTAACAGCGAGCAGTCGGATGCTTAATAGCTCTTTGCCATTGCTGCAGAACCCAGTTGTCTCTGACACTTCAGGTCGAGTAACATTGCTGTAGAAACACTTTCTTTACCAAGTTTAACTCAGGACCTGGTGCTGGGCAGCCCTCCTGAGCAGCATCCTTCCTGGTCTCTTCGACACTCATTACTCTGTCTTTAAAGTAACAGCCTGGATTGCTTCTCCATCACACACTTGACCTCAAGGCCTTCACCAAGTCATTCTTTCTCCCCCTTTCTTCTGGTACAATTGTCACCATCTACCCTGTTTGGCCCAGTTTATTGGTTTTGAGCTTAAATAGTTTCTGAACAACAAGGAAGAGAAGAAAAAATGATAAATAATTATTTTTATTCTTTCTTATACTTGCTTGGTATATTTCAACTTTCTAAGTTGGAAACTCAGGGTATTTGTAAGAAATGACATAGTAGACCCTTTTACTGTGTAACTATCAATGTGTGTTTCTAATGCAGAGTTTAAGTAATATGAGTGAAACAGGGTGCAATGGAGAACAACATAACATGTCCTACAATATCAGGATAGATTCATACCCTAAAGATGACAGGGATTGTGCAGCTGATACCATATGTGGACTTGAGGCCTGACTCTTAAGTATTTTTTGTTAATCAGAATTTTTCATTTATTTTACATCCCAATTACAGTTTCCCCTCCCTGCTCTCCTCCTGTCCCACACTCCTGTGCCGCCCATGTACCTTCCCTCATCTCCTCCTCCTCTCTGTTCAGAAAGGAGCAAACCTCCCGTGGGCATTAACAGAGCATGACACAGCAAATTGAGGAAGGACCAAGGTCCTCACCCTGCTTCAAGGCTGCTATTTTGTGGGTGTGGGACTACAGTACCCTGCATACAAGCGGATGTCAAAGTACAATTGAGTGACAAGGCTTTGTTTGCCACTGTATGTGCCAGGCTAGTGGACCCATGATTTCTGGAAGTCTCTGATCTCTGTCTCCCTTCTTGCCACAGGGCTGCTGGGATTCCACGTGAGTGCTACTAAGTTCATCTTCTTCATGAAGATTCTAAGGATCCAAACTCAGGTACCATGCAAGTGCCTTTCTGAGCCTTTGCCCTAGTCCAAATCTTAATTTTCATCTTAAACAATTTAAAAACGGCTCTATGCCAGTCACTTATCTCAGCAAGTGTACTAGTATTTTGAAGTAGTTGAAATGAAAACCCTTCCTTTTGTTTTTTTTTTTTTTTTATATTGTGGCAGGACTGTAACAAACTAAAATGTGTGATCCTCAGCCTATTTTTTCAAAACTTGTAACTTGTTTATCCGTAGAATTCAATATTAAAGTATAAAACAAAATAGAAGAACTAAAGACATATAAAAAATTCTGAAACAAAAATCTAACATTAAATTGATGATAAAACCAATTCCCACAGAATAGAGCTTTCTGGAAACTATTGCTAATCATTTGGTTCTTTATATTGCTGATATGATATATATTCAAGAATATATTTACTGTGATTTGATCAAGGCTACTATGTCTCACATTTCTGTACTTGTAAACCAGGGTCAACTTTATTGGCAGTAGAGCCCGCTGTTACCATAGCAACTTTTTCTTTTCAATAAATGTGGTTGATTTTAAATAATCATCAATGATTTCTTTTGGGGTTCCCTATGATTTTTTTTATTTATCTCTGTCTAAAGATGAGTTTTGAAAAACATGTTTAGTTTTATGAAGATAAATCAGAACAGACTTTCACTTTAGAATGGCATTGTATCCTTCGGTGAGCAGTAAGCTATCAGTTCTCCATTTATTTCAATAATTATAATTTCAAAGACCAGTTCATTTCCAGCATATATTTGCTGGTGTTCTTGTGATAGGTGATTATCTGCATTATATAATTGTAGATGCTGGTTGCTTTAGCAACAAAACGCCTGATTTAAATTTAGAATCTCATTTATTTTCTGTCACTTTATTCTTTATTGCTAAGAGACAAGCTATTTTCTGTTAAATAAAAAATAAAAAGCGATACTATCATAATGGGTGAACTGTCAGCATTTGGTCTTTGTTTCAGTGTAAGTTAAGGCAAGAAGGACTAGCTAATTCTGTTAGAGAATAAAAGACTTTTCTATGTGGGTAGGCTCTGTGCTGGAGAGGTACGTACAACATGATGCCATTCCTGATCATGTTATCCTCTGGGATGCTGTCAGTGTCACCAATGGAACTTATTTTAACAAAATGAAACCTTAGACAGGAAGGAGTCTTTGTTCATGCTTACCTAAAGGGAGGAAGGGCTCACTTTGATGTGCATAGTCTCATACAACATGGGTTCAAGTTCCATTTGAGTCATGAATGAGATGAAGAAGTTAAATGGCAAGAATTGAATTGAATGTATAGCAACTGGAGTTTATAACATCGGTGATGTTAAGACAGATAAAATAAAATTTATGCCAAGAAGACATACCACCATCGTTTTCGGAGTTGTTCTTTATGCTAGGCCTAAGGATAGGGGCACAATCTTTTATTAGATTTCTCTAAACTAATATCTAACTCTACAGTGCTGTAGAATGCTTAGACTAGAATTATTTAAGGACAAAATACAACAGGAAGTTATATTTTTGAAAAGAAGAAAGAATTAATAGAATGAAATCTTTGGAACCCCTGTAAAAATATCAGTCATCATGCCTTATGTTTGCCATTCCAGCAGGGCAAGTGGAGACAGAGCTTCCCTGGAGTTCATCAGTCAGTCAGCCAAGGCCACTGGGGATTTCAAGAATAATGGCAATCTTTGCCTCAAGGGAGGTTGATGATGTTTCTACGCTGACATCTGAAATTGTCATTCTGGCCTCCACATACACCATCCTCTTGAACAGACACACACACACACACACACACACACACACACACACACACACACACACACCCACGCACACACACCAAAAAAAATCAGAAAATGCTTTATCTATGTCATGACACCCTGCTTTACTTTGCTTACTTTTAGCTTTCTGCCTTGTTTTCAGCTTCTGGATAAGTATTCTTGTAGCATTGTGTTCACCCTCTAAGACTCTCAAGGTTAATACGTTTATGAAGAAAATAACATTACTTTCATATAGGAGTTACTAAAAAATGAAACATGTGGATATCTGCACACTGTTTGGTGAATAATCCAGACGGTGGCCAAGAGTCAGTTTTCCTGCCATAAAGGAGGTAGATGTATCTTCCCTCTCCCACTCTAGCGTTTCTTTCCGGATAATTGTGATCCTGGAACAATGTGGTCTCAATGTGGGTTCTAATTTCCAAATTTTAACCGACTGCTCCCAGGAGGTTATAGAAAGAATTATGTGTTTCTTAGCAGGTCTGTGATGGATTAAGTTATGTCTTTCCCCTGATAAATATTTCCAAACATTAGATGTCACTTCATCAAAAGTCAAATGGGGAAGTTTTCTAGGCAACAGGAACTAGTGATATTATACTCATTCCACGAAGGGCTGAAGAGAATTTGGAGATTCATCCATCTGAATGCTGCAAGAAAGGATGGATGATAGAAATGATTTCATGTTGCCATTCCATTGGACCAATGGGAAATCCTGTCTCCATTTTTCTTTCCCCTTCCCATCACCTCAAATTTTGTGAAAATTTAAAGGGTCTAAGGCAGGTTACCTCAGTTCCCCTGGGTTTAGGGGCCCTAGTGTAAAAGTCACAGGGGGCATTGAAGGCACCTGGGCATTTGGATAAGCCTCACCTGTTCACAGGTTCACAGAATGTTGGTAAGGAGTCTTTCTAATTTGAAAACAAAAGCGTAATACATTGATGTGTGATTCTTCTCTGTATGCTGTGAATATGTCTTTTTATTATCATTGGTTAATAAAGAAGCTTCTTCAGCCTATGGCAAGGCAGAATATAGCCAGGCTGGAGGAGATACATAGAGAGAGTAAATGGAGTCAGGGAGATGCTATGTAACTGCCTCCATTTACTCTCTCTATGTATCTAGAACATAAAGATGATGATGAAAAATCTTTATCATTTTTCATGAGAAAGATGCTAGAACAGAAACTTAGTAAGCTACAGCCTTGTGGAGATAGACAGATTAATAGAAATGGGTTCACTTAAGATGTAAGGGTTAGTTAATAAGAGGCCTGAGCTAATAGGCCAAAAATTGGTGTAATTAATATGATTTCTGTGTGATTATTTGGGTCTGAGCAGTTGGGAACCGAATGGTCTCACACAACACATCTTCTACCTCAAGTGTGTCTGAGTTGATCTGATCATAAATCCGGAATGTCAGAAACAAAAGGATGGAGATTGTTCTTCAGACAATTACAAATTTCAAACCCACTTAAATTCTTTAAATGCAATAGAAGGGAAAGTACAGAGGGAAGCAAAATATAATAACTAAACTTCTACTGTTACTTTAATAATTACATGTGAATCAGGGGATCTTTTATAACAAAGAATAGAAATGTAAAATGCTAGTATTGCTATAACAAAGATATATGTTAGATTCATTTTACACAATTTAACTTCATAATACACAAGCAAATTAAAAATTAGACCCTACTATTATTAAAGTAACATTGTATATGTTACTTTTTAGCTTCGTTTAGCTTCCTGTTAGAGCTAGGACTGTACACAGATAGGCTAGATTCATTAATTGTGCTTATGAAGCATGATTTTGATCTAGGTGTCATCATAAGGCAAGGAATAATTATGTTTCTGTTATTCACTTAAACCTCTGTGTCCTGTTACTCTGAGAAAATTAGAGCATTTCCTTGGGATATGGAAGGTTAAAAAATGATTTTAGATTCTGGGTAATTTGGCTGTGTAGTAAAAACTTTATCAGAGAGACTGAGATTTACGTAAAAGAAGCTCTTTGTGTCCACTCATACTCCAGAGTTCTCCACTTTTTACTGTTTCTCATAATTCCATGGAAAAATGGAAAAACGGACTTCTTAAGTTTTGATAGCTCAATTCCCCTCATCTTTACTTAGGTGGTAAAAGAAGGATGTATGTAGAATTGTAACTATAACTTTCTTTATATTTCTTGAGCCTGCCTTCAAGACTCAAGACTGTTTTGTTTGGGCCATAGAGTTGACTCTGAGGGTAAAATACTTGCCACACAAATCTGAATTTGGATTCCAATAACTTATGTAAAGAGCCAGATGTGGTATCTCACATCTATAATCCCAGTGCTCCTATTCTTGGATGGGATGGGAGGCAGAACGAGGATAATGATTTTTTCTGGAAGCACTTGGGCCAGCTAGCCTGTGGTATATGGTATTAGAAACCACTAGAAGGACCTGCCTCAGAGCAAACAGGAAGGTTAGAACCGACTTCTGTAAATTGCTCTCTAACAACCACATACGCACTTGTAAACCCAGCCACACCCACAGACACACATTTCACACACACAAACACATATGTACAAAATGTACACACACACAATCTTTCTTTATTATATCCACTTCAGTTCTTTTGAACTCAGTGTTTACCCAAATTTCTCTTCCCTCCCCTTTCTTCTCCTTGAGATAGGGTGTAGCCCAGGCTGGTCAGGAATTCACTACCTGCCTTAGCCTCCTGAAATCATAAATTCATCTTTGAAACAAATTTACCTTGCTGTACCTAATTTGTTACAATGTGAACACTGGGTAGTGAACAAGTTAATGCCTGATATCCCAGGTGTTCAAATTTCTGCATGAAAACCCTGGAAGCAAGGGAGCACCTGTGAGCCTGTGTGCTGCACACTTAGATCTCCTGCACAGCTGTATAATGGCAGCATTACACAACACAGTCTTGGAACCATTCTGGCGTTCTTGCTTTGTGGGTCACTGAGAGGAGCTGAGTTAGGACGGTAGGCTATTTAGTGCAAGCAATGAGGTCTCAACGTACCCCAAATGCTTAATTTCTCTAAAAATCTAGTGTGGTATCTGTTCCATGTTTTGCATTTAATAAACTCTAGGAAGACGTTCCAATTATAGTGGAATTAAGGAATTGATGTGCACCGGCTCACATTTAGATCTACGCTAAGCTCTTCATTTTCTTAATCAGAATCAGACCTTTTATTTTAACCAGGTTGTTAAGTGCCTTCTTCTCCGTCTCCTCTGGCAATTAGCCACTGCAGAGTTTTGCTTACTCTGTTCTTTTGCCAAAAAGAAAAAAAAGTTTATTGATTTGGTAGCACTGTACTTTCTTTTTGATTCATCCTTCTCTCTATCTTTACCTGCTGAAATCTCATCCATTTTTTAAAATTGCTTTTTAAATATGTTTTAAATTGAAACAAAATTACATCACTCCCCCACTTTTCTCCCTCTCAGGTATCCTGTTTCAAACACCTCACATAATCTTAACCCAGTTTAAAGTTGATAGCCTCCATTATTATTATTATTATTTATTATTATTATTAGCAGCAGCAGTAGCAGCACAAGTACATCTATCACCTATCTACCCATCTGTCTGTCTGTCTATCTATCTATCTATCTATCTATCTATCATCTATCTATCATCTATCTATCTATCTATCTATCTATCTATCTATCTATCTATCTATCTATCTATCTATCTATCATCTATGTATGTACAAACCTACCTATATCTATATTTATCTATCTTGTGTATGCATACATATATAAATACAATCTGATGAGGGTTTTTTTGATACTTGTGTGTATGGATTCAGGAATGACCACTCCAAATTGGATAGCCAATGAGGGGACTCGTCCAAGGGA
The DNA here is from genome assembly GCF_000317375.1 of Microtus ochrogaster. NCBI lineage: Eukaryota > Metazoa > Chordata > Mammalia > Rodentia > Cricetidae > Microtus > Microtus ochrogaster. Next base: position 115,459,635 of record NC_022009.1, read on the forward strand.
GAGGCTAATCCTCTCCCTCCCAGCAGTCATTAGCTGCCTATAGTGCTTTGTCTGGGAACAGGACCCAAGGGAATTTCCTCCTTTCTCGTTTATATGACCATTGGTATTTTTGTTGTTCCAGTGATGCTTTAGTAGCTGTTTCTGGGACAAACTACTTTACAGCACTTTCTGGTAGTCTTCTTACACTCTTTCTTCCTGCTCTTTCTCCCTGATCTTCTGATGCAGGAGCTATGACACAGATATATCCGTTGGGTCTTGGCTTCCCACAATTTGTTCATCTCTGCCTTGTGCCCATGTTGTGTTTTCTCTGATGGTCTCTGGTTGTAAACAGGCTCCAGTGATGAGGGGTGGTAGTTCCACGTACCCGTGGGTGAGTTTCCCCTAGGAGTTTGCCAGTTGTGAGGCTTCCAGTTGTCAATGCAACTGTAGCTCATTTTTTTAAAATATTTTTAGAAAACTTTATTGATTTTTATTGAGCTCTACATTTTTCTCTGCTCCCCTCCCTGCCTTTCCCCTCTCCTTCAACCCTCTCTCAAGGTCCCCATGCTCCCAATTTAGTCAGGAGATCTTGTCTTTTTTCCACTACCCATGTAGATTAGATCTATATATGTCTCTCTTAGGGTCCTCATTGTTGTCTAGGTTCTCTGTGATTGTGCTTTGTGGGCTGGTTTTCTTTGCTTTATGTTTAAAAACCACTTATGAGTGAGTACATGTGATGATAACTGTCTGAATCTGGGTTACCTCACTCAAAATGATATTTTCTAGCTCCATCCATTTGCCTGCAAAATTCAAGATGTCGTTATTTTTTTCTGCTGTGTGGTACTCCATTGTGTAAATATACCACATTTTCCTCATCCATTCTTCGGTAGAAGGGCATTTAGGTTGTTTCCAGGTTCGGGCTATGACAAACAAAGCTGCTATGAGCATAGTTGAGCACTTGTCCTTATGGCACAATTGAGCGTCCTTTGGGTATATACCCAAAAGTGGTATTACTGGGTCTTGAGGAAGGTTGCTTTCTAATTTTCTGAGAAAACACCACACTTACATCAAAAAAAGACTGTACCAGTTTGCATTCCCACCAGCAATGTAGGAGTGTTACCTTTATCCCACAATCTAACCAGCATACGTTGTAATCAGGGTTTTTGATCTTGGCCATTCTTACAGGTGTAAGATGGAATCTCCTCTGAATTCCTACAACATTTTGGCCTCATTTTTTATGCTCACTTAATTTGGAATCTTTCGAGTATAAGTGATCTTTCTTTCATTGGACTCTAAGAGTCTTTTGTGTGCAAAAACAATCTATTTCATGTTTGGAGCAGTCTCTAATTCAGTTGCATGAACACAATAGTCATTTAATACTTATTTGTTGGATAAATGGTAAAGGTTACACAGAACCAGCTATTGCTTCATGGCCATTTGTTGTCTAACAGGAACCCTCAGGCAATCCCAATAAAGGATAGCAACGTATCGAGTCTTTACCATTAAAACATAGGTCTCAGGAATGGAGAGACGGCTCAGAGGTTAAGAGCACTTGGCTGTTCTTCAAGAGGTCCTGAGCTGAATTCCCAGCAAGCACATGGTGACTCACAACCATCTGTAATGAGATCTGATGTCATCTCCTGGCCTGTAAGAGACACATGCAGGCAAAACATTATATACATAATAAATAAGCCAAAACCAAACCAAAACAATATATGTCTCCATGCATCTTGCCTTGGCTTTTCCAGGTGTTTCCATCCTCTTGATGCTGTCTCTTTTTAATGTCTCCTTCACATTAGTCAAGAAACAGGAAACAGATGGTTAGGCCTAGCAGTGCTTGAATATCAGGGTTCACTAAGGTCTCCTACCTATTAATCTCCAAGATATTTGTGGTTCCCACTGTTGTTTGTCTTTAAGTTCAGTTTTTAGTACTCCTATCCATTTGGCTGGACTGAAATTTTTACCTCTCTTGGCAACACAAAATTGTTGACTTTCGAGCTGTGTTGTGGGTGTCTTTTCTCCTTTATTCGGAAGGTGTCTTTCACTACCTTTGCTCATTTGATTAGATGATTGCCCTTGCTTCAAATAAACTAGCGTTGAAGTAGTAAAAAAAGGGATTAAACTTGAATCAGGTTTTATAGGTGATGTTACTGAGGCCTAGAGATTCAGTAGCTTAGTGAGTAATAGCATTCAATGAACCAAACCATGACTTGAGTTTCCTATCCTTGATAATACAAGCAGAGAAAAGGTTAAAAACAAACAAAACAGATCACTTTAACTGTTAAAAATGATTTCAGCTTAAGAATTTTGACTACATAACTGGGTTGCTCATATTCCTGTGTTCAATTTTTTTTTTTACCTTTAGCCAAAACAGTTGAAAGTGATACAGAAAAACCACACAGAGCTTTTTATTCGTAATAGTATTTGATATTTTAACAATATCCCAGGCATGTATCCCATTGGTGAAGTTTAGGTAGCCTTCTAGGGAAAAATTAATTGGGTTTTATATGAAGATTATGAATCTTTAGTGAGTTAGGTAGCCAACCTATCAGGAATTTTCTATGTGTAATTCTGGATCCCTGTACTGTGTTTTGGTACAGCTACCACAAGTCAAGATGAGTGGTTATATTTTAGGGAGGATCTAGAACAGTGATTCTCAACCTATGGGTCGAGGCCCCTTTGGGGGACAAATTACCCTTTCACACGGTCACTTAAGACCATTGGAAGACACAGATTTTTACATTACAATTCACATCAGTATTAAAGCTACAGTTATGAAATAGAAAAGAAAATAATTTTATGATTGGGGTCCCCACAACATAAGGATCTGTACTAAAGGGTCACAGCATTAGGAAGCCTGAAAATCATTGGTCTCGAGTAAACCTCCATGTAGGTATGGGCAGATACTCTATGGCTGTCATGAGGGAAGGTTTCAAACAACATGCTATAGCAAGAGTTGTAAAGACAAGTTGGTATAAGCTAGCTAAAGCCTGCCTTTCATGTTTCCTCTGGTTTTTGTGGAGTTGACAGTAAGCTTATTTTAGAGTAGTGGATCCATCATTGCTAGCATAGAGTTTACTTATTCAACCCTAAATCTATTGGTGGAAAAGATTACAAAATGGGAAAAATTCTGTTGGAATGTATAGAACGGGTCACAAGTGGAAAAGGGAAATTATTTATCTTTTGAGAGTTTGAGCAACCTGAAATGAGGCAAGGCCTATATTCAGAAACTGAAGCCCAATCATGCAGCCTGCTTAAGAGAAAAATTAAAAGGGCATATGGGCCTTGCCATCCACAAGAATATTTCTGAAACTTCCTGCCCCTTCTGGACTTTAGGGCAGAAATCTTACTTCTCTCTCAAGAGAGTACCTGCAGCCTTGGCTTTGAAAAGTCTATTTAGTAAAGAAATGTGGCCGGGCAGTGGTGGCGCACACCT
>NC_022009.1:115463774-115498454 GCF_000317375.1 Microtus ochrogaster
CTCCTCTAGCCTTCTGTCCTTCCCTCCCTCCAGCCCTCTTTCCTTCCCTTCCTCTTTCTTTCTTCTCCTCTTACCTTCTTTTCTTTTCACTTTTCCTTCCCCTCTATTCCCCTTTCATTATTTTTATTTCAAGGAAACAATGTGTCAGTCGTGTAGAGATGCTCAGACCTTAGTATAGTCCTCCATCTAAAAAGGCACTGATTATTCATTGAATGAAGAAAAATTCAATCTCGTCTCATTTCTTTGGATCCTCAAGTTAGAATGTATGACCTGTTGAGAATACTTAGTTCTACTTTGCTACCTCTAGTAATTATACCTCTTCCTGTGAAGCGTACCCCACAAACTCCATTGCTCCTGATTAAGGTGTAACACGTTCCTTATTGGGATAAATAGGACTTGAACGGCAGTGGGCAAAAGATCCTTGAGGAAGACTGTGTCTAGAGCTGTTCCCTGTCCAACAGGTTTGCTCCTCCTCCCTTGAGTTGCTGCAACCTGTGTTGTCTCTTGCAAATCAGCCTCAGGTGGTCTAAGAAGCACTGGGTCCTCTTCAACTGCTGTTATCCTGGCAGAGCTACTCAAAGAGAAGCACAAACCACTGCAACAGCTGGAGTGGTTTTTAAGAAAGTAATTATGACTCATCCTATTAGTGACAGTTAAATATTAAAGCAATATTTGCTCTGATACTTATTTTCCTCTGAGTTCCTAGGGTTTCTTTCCTAATCATTCGACACTTAACTTGTTGCTGTGAAAATCAGTGAACTTCTGTTTTTGTATTTCTCCCCCTTAAGTAGCTAGAAATGGAATCAGTATGCTCTCCAGTGAAGGCAATGAGAGTCACAAACAAAGGCTATAGGGAATATATTTTATTTAATTCTGTCTTTGTTGATCACTAAAAAATATCTGCTTGAACATAGACAAGTTACACTTTGTGTGTAGATGTGGTACTGCAAATCCGACATGTCACCTTAAAATGAGATGATCAACTGTAAAGATAAAGAAGATGAGCAAGGAAGTCAGGACCAAGAGGGGTGCACCCACCCATGGAGACAGTGGGGCTGATCTATTGGGAGCTCACCAAGGCCAGCTGGATTGTGACTGGAAAAGCAGGGGTAAACCCGGACTCTCTGAATATGGCGGACAATGAGGGTTGCTGAGAAGCCAAGGACAATGGCACTGGGTTTTGATCCTACTTCTTGTTCTGGCTTTGTGGGGTCCTAGCCAGTTTGGATGTTCACCTTCCTAGACCAGGATGGAGGGGGGAGGACTTTGGACTTTCCACAGGGCAGGGAACCCTGACTGCTCTTCAGACTTGAGAGAGAGGGGGAGAGGAGTGGGGGAAGGGTGGGAGGAGTGGGAGGCTGGGAGGAGGTGGAAATTTTTTTTTCTCAATAAAAAAAAAAAGATAAAGAAGGCTTCAACACAGCGGTGAAGATAAAGTTATCTCCATGTCTCATCCTTCCATGATGTGGTGTGTGTGTGTGTGTGTGTGTGTGTGTGTGTGTGTGTGTGTATTCTATAGTGCCAGCAGACACTTTGAAATAGTGGGAGGCAAAGTGTGGCTTTTCTGTTTGGTTGCCATGGAACCCAGTCCATACAAAAATAACAGGGTAGTAAGTGACAACGTTTTGAGAAGGAAGAATGTGCCTTTCTTCCTGTTTAGATCACTGTTCAAGCAATTGCCTTCTCAATATGAGGGCTGCAGATGCCAGGTCTGCCTGTTGCAAACCGCACTGATGGTGCTTACAGTACAGGTGCAGTGTGAGAAAGCAGAAGAAATTAAAGAACACCAGGGTTGGCATGGTGACATGCAGACGCAGTCACTGGAACAGAGTACAATGATTTGAGTAGACCTCAGAATTAAAAATCAAGCCAGGGGAGCTCTCAAGCCACCGATGTTTTCATTTAATAAAGGATTTTCTTCCAACTACAGAAAATGTAATTAAGAGAAACTTAAATAAGTATTTATTTATTTTTATTATTTATTTTTAATGTAGCAAAAATTACAAGATGAGAAATCAAGTATTGGTACTTTTTTTTTAAATGGCAGGAAGATTGTTTTTTACCTAGACATTCTTAATGTGTGACTTTGAGATGATGCCCATAGATCTCACATTAGTGTTCAGAAAATGTAGATTATAGAAAACCCAAAGTTATTTTCCTTCTAAGGGCTTGCAGTACAGGTGTGCTTAGGAAAAAGTAATCCACACTAAATTGTTTAAGGAAAAGAGAGAAATCCCTTCTTTTCTCTTTGCTTTCCATTCTTTCGATTTGTCATGGAATCGAAATTTCTTTATATCTGGTTGTTGAAATCGAATTTTCTTTATATCTGGTTGTTGCAGTGAGTTTGGGACCCTAGACCCAAGTATTATAGATGGCTTTCAGGCAACATAGATTTAATCCTTATAAACAAAGGCTGAAATCTGAGGCTGTGGTACAAAATCATTTGTGTCTTCAGATGCTGGCTTTTGACTTGTACAGAAACAGAGCCTTGAATAGGTGTCTTCTCATGGGGGGATGCACAGACCTTCTGAGGTCTTCTTAGTTATAACACTAGTTCCATTTATGACTAAATTAGTTCCCAAATGCTCCATTACAGCAATGCTTTCATCTTAGAGTTAGAATTATAGTGCAGACATCAGAGCAGAGTACCAAGAATTAGTCCACAACATGGGAATACTGAGCTCTAACAAGGTCCCGTTGCCTCAGGACCAAAATTAAATTCTGTTAATAAAAACATCTTCACTTTCTTCAGCAAATATATTTGTCCGTGTATTTTTCCCCCCAAAACACATGAGGTTTTATGTATATCAGATGTTCTGGCTATAGCCTATTTCTATTCATATTTAATTTTCAAATAAAAATTTTATGTTTTTTCTTAAAGTAGAGTTAGCTCACTATCCCTGCCCCTTGCCTCCACCCAGGCCCTCCCAGATACCCTCTTACCACGTCTCACAGTTTCACTTGGGCATATTGTCCATGATATGAAAGTCTGTGTGTTGTCTCCTTCACTGTAACCACTGCCCAGGTGATAGGCAAAGCTTTTGCCAATGAGTTGCAAGTGGAACTTCTATGTAGAATTTTTGCAAAGCCTACTTAGAGAAAAGAGGCAGGCCCCTGAATGCCTGAAGTAAAGATGCGTTTTTGCATGGTGTTAGAGATCCAACATCGAGCTAGAGCATTTAAGCCTTGGCCTATAAAATGTGGGACAGAGACCATGGATTGAGGAAGGGTCACTGACCACTATTATAGAGTTACTGCAAGTACCCTTTGTACTTATAAAATGGTATTGATATTTAGACACAGCTGAGAATCTTCATTACTAATCAAACTGACAGATGTTGATAAGGAGTACAGAAATTGTGGGATGCTCAGCATCTAAATTCTGAAGCCAGAGAATTTTTATCTGAGGCAGGAGCAGCTGGTACGATTGCATTTGACATTGATAGTGACAAGTGGTATATAATGACAGCTTAAGACAAGAAGCTGCAGCAGAGCAGAGAGAAATACTTAAGATGTGGGTCTCTCGGCACAAAAATAAAAACCTTAAAAGGCCAGCATTTAATGTCTGATAGAAAAGAAGGTAACACTCTTCGTCTGCCATTATCCCAGAGATGAACTGTAAATTTAGGATTCGTTGAGATTTGGGTATTTTGATGGATCTAGAAATATTTTTATTTTTTTAATCCTCTGAAGCGCTGAGTTTTGACCAAAAAGAGGCACTCAGTTTCTAGGAAAAAGAAAAATCATTAACGTTTCAAAACATAGTAATTAAATCAATTTTACATGTGACAAGGCGTTACTTAATCTTTAATTAAACTCATGTATCCTTCAGCTGTTCACTTGAAAGTTTATACATCTCTGTATCTCCAAGGGCTATTTTTCATATTTGCACACAAAAAGGTAGTTATCAAATGCTTCTTTAAGAACAAAAGGAAAGGTTGTAGCTGTAAAAGCTCTAATTATTTTTCATATGCTTCTTTATTCCTAAACATTTTGATCTAACTTCTTAAGAATAGTTCCATGCTATATAATTTTAAAAATACTAATTAAAATGTTGAAACTCTCACTTCTTGGCACTTTTATATGGTTGTAGCAATTATAACTGCAGAAATGTTACTTACAAAACTAATATAATTTTCTGTTGCCAATGTTCCAGAAAATTATGTTTTGTTTTTAATCATTCAGTATATATGTATATATATAGTGTGTGTGTATGTGTGTTCATATTTTTATGCAACATAGGTGTCTTGGTTTCTTTCAACTAATGCATAGATAGCTCTAATTCTGTCTAACCAAGCCAAATTTGTGTTTCTTGAGGTTCATTAAATAAGACTTATAAAATAAACAATAATAAACAATTCATTCAGTTTTTTAACACCAAATTCTTCCTGCAGAATCTCAAATACTGAGGAAGAGGCCAACATTAATTCGCACAGTGTAAATTGGGATTTATACCTGCTCTGACAAAAGCCTTGCTTATCTGTAAAGTCCACAAAAGAAGTAACTCTGTTTTGGATAGTACCATGCATATTCCCAGTGTATAGAATATATTGCCATTCATGTGAGGCCCCAATAAATATTAGTTATACCAATAATAATTTCATCAGCTAGTGTTGATGAGAAATAAGAGAAACCCAATTCAAAGTAAAAGACAAAAGGAGATTGATCAAACAATGTAAGTGAGTAAATAAAGATTTCCTGCAGGCCCCAGACAGAGCTAATAGCACAAATAGCAGGCACTGACTGACGGTATGCATGCAGTCAAAATTAGCTTAGGGCTAAGCCCTGAATGTTTGCTCTAGCTACTTTTCTCATTGCTGTGACCAAATGACTTAAGGAATTTAGCATTTATTTTGGGTCACAGTTTGAGGGTACAGTCCATACATGAAACAGTGAACATCAGGAAGCCACTCACATTTTGTCTGCAGTTGTAAGACAGAAAGCAAACAAGGTATTCTACTATCACACTTCCTTCAAAGAGATCCTGCCTTCTAAAGCATCCTCATCATTCAAAGACATCACTAGCACCAATATCTGGGGACCAAGTGTTCAAAATCATGAGCTTATGGAATATATTTTGCATCCAAACCATACAGTATGAGGCGGCTTATTAATTGGTCTGACCTACAGGAATAACTTTGTCTTGTTGAGTGTTTGCTTCTTCTTTATCTTCTTTTCTTTGTTCCTTGTTTCCCTTTCTCTGAAAAGTGGCCCATTCCATTGGCTCCTGACAGTTTGAAGCTTACATCATAAATAAAGCCCTATCATTGGATAGAGATTGATAGCCCCTCCCCTTAATAAGGGAGGAGAAAGAATATTTTAAAATTAGCTTTTATTAATTCTTTGAGAATTTTATACAATGTATTTTGATCACATTCATCCATCAACTTTCCCTAAATCCACCCTCCTTCTTTATTCAAACAACTTTTTATCATCATTTTTTAAAAATTAAATTCATCAAGTTCAAAAAGTGCTTTTCATAATTCTTGGATGTATTACCATCCAGTAAAGTATAGTGGTCCTTCCAGGACATACTCGTAAAGAAAATTGACTCTCCTTTTTCTAGAAGTTTTCAGTTGCCAAGAGCTTCTCAACTAAGGGAGGCATATTGTTCCCGCCTTCTTACTTCATGCTAGATTTTGTCTATTTTGAGCATGAGCAAGTTCTGTGCATACGCAATCACTGTAAGAACGTGTGTGCAATTGTCCCACTGTATCTTAAAAACATTGTAATATTGTTGCCATCCACTTCCTTTGACTGTCTAGTCATTCACCCACTCTCACAACATTGCAACATTGTTACCATTCCCTGCCTTTGGCTGTTACAGTTACTCAGCCACTCTCACATTGAAACATTGTTGCCATCCCCTGCCTTTGACTGTTGCAATTATTCACCCACTATTCCATGATGATCCCCATGACCTCTCAAGTTTAGGAGCAGGGGGTGTGATACAGATGTTTGATTAAGAGATGAACAGTTTGAGGGACAATTGCACACACGTTCTTACAGTGATTGTGTATGCACAGAACTTGCTCATGCTCAAAATAGACAAAATCTAGAATGAAGTAAGAAGGCGGGAACAATATGCCTCCCCTAGTTGAGAAGCTCTTGGCAACTGAAAACTTCTAGAAAAAAGAGAGTCAATCTCTTATGTTCTGCAACTTGACATGTGGGTGTTGTGTTGCCATCTATTACAAAAAGAAGTGTCTCTGATACAGGATGAGCAATGCAGTAATCTATGGGCAACACCATAAAGCATGAGGAGTCTGTTTGGTACTTTGCCCATGCAGCAGACTAACAGTAGTTGGTTCTTCTCTTGAGTCTGTGATCTGTCTCGCCATAGGCTCTTGGCCCCAGTAATAATGCTAGGCATCGGTTCAATTCTGTGGAACAGTCTTTAAATTGCACCAAAATGTGATTGTCTTCTTTTACAATATTTGTGCTGCTATTGTACCAATAGGCATGTCTTGCCAAGCCCATTATTATAGCTTGCTAAAGTAGTTTACAGATGGATTATATTGATGATTGCTTTTGAGAAGAGGGTATTACTGAGCAGATTGAATGATAAGTGTTCATTAGGAAAGCCTTGCCAGTATAATTTTGGCTATGTGTTTCTCCAGATTAAGCTGACTCTTAAAGAGGGTCATTTAAGAGGTACAGCATTCACACTGAGTGGTAGCCTGTTTTGGTAGCTTTCCCTGTCTGCCTTGCAGTCTCTCTAGCACTCGATGATGGGCTAGTGGATTACACAGGAATAGATTTTGATGACTCTGGGCTGAGTTATTAAAACATGTGCACCTTCTCCACCTTGCCTGTCCTCTGTTACTGAGATCTTTGAATTTATAAGGTTGGTGCACTGAGGAGGTAGATGAGATTTGGGGATTTATGTGCTTCATATGACAGAGCCTCAGTTTGGACCCAAAGCCCCTGTCTAACATAAACCAGCACTAGACTAGGAGAGACAGCACAGCCCCCTTTAAGTTTTCAAAGCTCAAAGACTGTTTTATTATAATAGTTTCATGAATTATATTAGATATGGTCTTATTTTAAATGTGGTTCATCAGAAAGAGAAAGACATTTGTTTTACTGAATTACTACATTGTGATCTTACATCAGGTCTTTGGTTTTTTCTGAGCCTTGTGCTTTTATGGCAAGGGCGGTGGTGATACTGATTTACTTATCTTAGGGCAGCTGTAAGCAGAAAAATATTACCTACAAAATGCTGATTTTATTGTCTAGTCTAATAACTAGCATGTATACAGACCATCTACGCGGAGGTGAATTAGTTCTAATAACTTATTTAACGCACAAGACAGCCTTTAGCTTCTGGTATTATCACCCCATTTTTACCTGAGGCAGGTGTCCTAGGCAGTGCCACAGATATTTAACCCTAAGGAGTCAGATGCCAAAGTTAACTCTTTAGTTATTGTCTCTTAAGGAGAAGTTTATAAAAGTAATCCAAATAATTTTACTTACCATATATCACTGAATAAAATTTCTAACCACACCAACCAATTTTCTCATTCTCTAGGCACCAATCAAGTGTACTACAATGCAATTAAATTCTGATATGCAGTGTCTAGAACAACACAGAACTTATTTGTTAAGAAGTAAGTCCTTTAAGATTGCTCTTAACATATATATCAGTTTCCAACTGTAGTTCTGACCAATGGGTTGTAAAGCAAAGATTCCTTCCATGGCCCCCCTCCTCATGTCCTGTAACTCAAAGAATAGCTCACAAAACTCAGGATGACACTTTACTTTCACTTATTAGATTATTATACAGCACAGGAGACTCATGGGCTACACTAAGGGAGCTTGGCATAGGACACTTTCTATGTGCCCCGCACTCACATTTCAATGGGCTCATGAACTCAGAATCACTGAGAACTTTGCTATTTGGAGAACCTTACGGAAGGACATATGATCAAACAGGCTTGATTAATCAAATAGTTGTCTACCAATGATTAACATAGTTGATTCCCCTCTCTGCCTTGGTTGCTCCCAAGATCAGGGTATAGGTCTGAAAGTCTAATCCTCATGTTTAGGTTTTCTGGCATGGTTCCTCCATTTTTTTTTTTTTCGAGACAGGGTTTCTCTGTGGTTTTATTTGGAGCCTGTCCTGGAACTAGCTCTTGTAGACCAGGCTGGTCTCGAACTCAGAGATCAGCCTGCCTCTGCCTCCCAAGTGCTGGGATTAAAGACGTGCGCCACCACCGCCCGGCTGGTTCCTCCATTTTTAAGCTACCGAAAAGTCCACCGACAGTAGGCAGTGATGAGCACACGCAGGACACTCTTACCATTCCAGAGACTTAGGAGCCATGTACTTGGAGATGTGTGTGTGTGTGTGTGTGTGTGTGTGTGTGTGTGTGTAAAAACCCAGGCTTCTTTTATTGTGTGACTGCAATGTTGTTTCCTTAAATTCATGTGTAAATATTGCAAAGAAAGGACTTTTAGAACAAAATTTTCATTCAAGTCTTGCTTTGAACATGTACTAGTTAAAGACAATTGAATAAGTTGATTTACTTTTCGCCCTCAGCTTCATTATTTATTTCAAAATAGTCCTTATCTCAAGGGCTATTTGGAGGATTCAGTGAAGCTCAGTCTGTTATATTTTAAAACACCTAGAATATGAGATGGGAAGAGGGGATATTGTTTCCCTTCCTGCAGTTGTTCTGAGTATTTAAGCAAGAATACGTAAAGGTCTTGATTCTCTCTGTGAAACTAGTCACTCTATAAATTCCCTCGGGAAACTTCTACCACTGATGAATGTTTTCAGCAAGGTGGCAGCATACAAAATTAACACAAAAATCAGAAGTGTTCCCCTATATACAAATGGCAGACAGAAAGAAATCAGGGAAATGTTTCACAATAGGCACAAAAAAGTTGGGATAACTCTAACCAAGCAAGTAAAAGACTTGTATAATCAGAGCTTTAATATGCTGAAGAAAGCAACTGAAGAAGATATAGAAGATAGAAAGATCTCCCATCCTCATGGATTGATAGTATTAATATAATGGAAATGGCTATTCTACCAAAAACAATCTACAGATTCAATAGAATCTCCATCAAAATTTCAACACAGGCATTGGGGTAGAAAAAAATTGTAATCAAAATACATCCTAAGAAAAGAAAGCTATTTTCAATAAAAAATTCGAAAACAATTCTTAATAGAAATTGAAAGAAACAGAGGGGATGGAGAACACCAAGGAAACAGTATCTTCCAGACTTAGCAGGACTGATGTGCATGGGAAAGCAGAAAGACTGTGGCAGGGTTCACTGGGCCTGCACAAGTCCAACCTTAGTGGAGTTCCAGTGCTTAGGAGGCAAAGTGAATATGAACTCCTAACCCTACCTAAGAAGCCATCTTGATGAGCACTTGCAGGGGAGAATTAGTTCCCTCCAATTGAGTCTCACTGAGTACACAGCCACACCTAAGTGCAGGCCCCGTAGCCAGCAATAGATGGTCAGCACCAAATAAACTCAGTGGTATTTGTGAAATTTTTTTCTGTCTCTTAACGCTTCATTTGGACATTTTTAAAATCTCACTAATCTTTTGTTTGTATGTTATAGGTTTTGATTTTGTGTTTTTATGAGTTTTGTGCATGCCCCAATCTGTGCCTGTGTGTGTAACCACATGTGTATGTGCTTCTCATGAATTTTCTTGGCTTAATTTTTGTTGTTTTTATTCTTTTGGTTTATTACCCATTTCTTTTCTAAAGAAAGAAAGAAGGCATGAAGTTTGGAAGATAGTATGGTGGGAAAGACCATGGAGGGATGACAGAGGAGACACCATGATCAGAATATATTTTTGGAAAAAATATTTTCAATGAAAAAAACTATGGAGAAATAGTTAAATGAACACATATTAAGATATGATTTTTTTTTTGTCATCATTTCCATTAGAATCTCCACTACTGCCGGCGTTACAAGATAAAGTGACCCTTTAATTCCCTTAAACAGTCATCACAGGCTCAGAAATGATTTCTGAACAAGTCTGAAGTGACACCAGGGAGGCACCCTGCCCTGATGGACAAGTGGCTCTCAAAGCAAAGAGCCTCTTTACTCTCTTTCATCTGTGCACTTGTTCTTTTATACCCAGCTTTCCCCACTTCTTCCTCTCCTCTCCTCTCCTCTCCCCTCCCCTCCCCTCCCCCCCCCTCCCCTCCCCTCCTCTCCCTTCCCCTCCTCTCCCCTGTCCCCTCTCCCCTCCCCTTCCCTCCCTTCCCTTCCCTTTCCTTTTTCTCCCCCTCTCCTTCCTCCTTTTCCCTCCCTCTCTCCTTTCCTCCCTCCCTATCTCTCTCTCTCCCTTCCTTCCTTCCTTCTTGGTAAATTACGGTACTATGATACTGTTCCTTCAACAGAGTGGAGTTAGGTGGAATCAGAAAGAATTTTCTGGATTATATGGTGTTAAGTTGCCATTTAATCGATGAGAAAAAGAGTCCAGCATTTTCTGAGTTGCTGCTGCTAACACCAGATGTTCTGCGGCTCACAGACCTCTTTGCACACTTCTCCCTATATGGAAAACTCTTATAAATGCTTTGGTGAGCAATTGTGCACCAAAATAATGGTCTTTTGATATTATTGTTTGAATCTACTATTTCCCCTACAAACTCATATTTGAATGCTTAATCCTCAGCTGATGGTACTATGTTGAAGGCTGTGGAGACCTTGGGAGAAAGGACCCAGCTAGAAGAAGTAGGTCACTGTGCATGTGCCTGGGAAATTTGCACCAGATTTATGGTTCTCTGGGGGTTAAGACAATGAGATGAGAACAGCAGGGAGCATAAAGAAGAGAACATGGGACCTGTCAGTCAAGCTACCCTGGCAACCTGAAAGCTGTTGTAGGTGATAGTTTTCTAAGCTGCTCCCCACCCCTGTAGGAGAATGGGATAGGAGGAGTCTTTTCCTGTCTTCCCTTATGTATTTTGAAAATTCTCTATAAACTTCAGAAAACCCTCCTCATGCCAAAATGCCCAAGTAGAAATTTATACTGCTTTGTGACTGATGTCTCCTTCTCCCACATCTTATCTATTGTCCGAACCAGACGGCACATAAGTGGCAGGTCCACAGGACTCTCCAACACATGGTCTGCATCACTGTAAAAGGGAATCACAGTTTCCAAAGGAGACTCCATGTGTCTGCAGCCCATCTTGGTATTTATTGGACTGCGGATATCCTGGAGACAGTCCAGCTATGGAAGATAAGGAATCATAAAAGGCAGGGATACCACAGAGGTGGGAGGACAAGGTCACTGAAGATGAGGCCCAGAAGGGTTCAGATTATTCCTAGGAGTTAGATCATGTACAGGAGTTACACATACCTAAATGTTATAGCAGGGTAGCCCAAGAGGATGGAGGAAGGCTGGCATGAGCTCAGTGTAACCCACTAATTGTATTTTCCTCCAATTACAGATCAGACTCAAGCTTTCTCTTCATTAACCCCTTAGTCACATCAAAAACATATAAAGAGTTGTACTATTTTCTTTCATCATTCAGTATGACCCCAATATAATATGGAGGATGGAGAAACATGTCCCTTGGATGGTAACTTAAATTCTAATATCATGTTACAAACTACAATTGATGTGCACATTCATTTCTTCTTATGAGCCTTGAAACAAATAAACCAGGACAAATTTTTGTTTGATACTGAAAAATACAGAGATGCTTTCCAACATCAGACTCAGGCCTTTCAACTGACTTGGAAGGATATTATAATTGTGGTTTAGACCTTCAGCAACTTGAGGAGACAGAGGGTCTTAGAAATCTCCCAAAAGTTTATAGACAACATATCCATGCACCTGAGAGCATACCTGGTTAGGTTTATAGTTTCTTTTAAGAACCATGATTGGGACAATAACCATGAGGCAGATAATTTGAGAGAGATTAGTTTCTCGGCAAATGTAAAGTAAGAGTCAGCCTTGCCAAGCTGCTCAATTATATTAAACTCACTACTGTAGGTCAATGGATACCAGATAATTCTAGTGCTTTCTTGAAATGATTAGACTTCCACATAACAGACCTCATTAAATCAGTGTGGAGAGATAGGTGATCCTGAAAGATAAATTTATCACCCAGTCACCTCTGCACATTCAAAAGAACTCCAATAACCAGCTGTGGATCCGGTGGCTTCCCTTGACCTTAGCATGGCTGTCTCCAGCTTCCTACAGTCAGGACCAAGAAGAGAGTCTAGAGTTCCCAAAGTGTGTCCGTTAGCAGGAGGAGTGAAAAACCCAGCTCTGGGCTTCTTTATAGAGCCCAAAGTGCTCTTCTTTGATCATAAACAGCCACCACATTTGTTTGAAGCCTGGTCCTTAGAAGCAAGAATTCCCAAACAGGGAACAGGCACAAAAGCCATGGCCTCCATGGAGCTGATGAAGGCATTTGCGTGACACTCTCCTCAGAACAAAAAGGAATGCAAGATAGGCAAACTGCTGAGGATTGAATGACTCTCCACGGAGGAGGCCACCAGCATCTTCTTGCACCACAATGTTCTGTTGATATCAAGCCAAGAGATATTCAATACGCATCAGGTATATGCATTACATTCCTATTGGATACTGTAATATGCTCCCTGTTCATACTTCCACGAGGGAAAATAGTCTCAGATCTCTTAATCAGGTAATAGGTGTTGTGGGAAAGTTGCAGATCCAAGTCATCATGCCCTCCTACCCATCTGTATTTGGAGAACTTGGACTTTAAGCACTTCTTTCTGGCAATGGTCCAATGACCTGTTCTCAGTTTTGGACAGGGTATGCTGATGGAGAGCGGGACAAATTCGGTCTTTCCAGATACTACTGAGGTACACGTTATCTTTCAGGCCTTGTTTATGCTTTTTCCCCCTCTATTCCTCTATTTTGGTGGGCTGTTTTGCCAGATATTTTTAGGTAAGCTCCAGTCACAGGGAAAGCATTAGCCTGAGATCTGAAGGATTTGTCCTCCCCGGGAGGCATTCATACATATGTGTATGATTTCTTGATTTGTTCCCTGTTATGGGACTTGGCCATTGGAGATGACTTTCAATTTCTTGGCTCAGTGAAGACACCAGGTTACAAGGAAGAATGCCCAATTATTACGACAAAGGGTTGCACATCTGAATCTTGTTCTTACCCTGGGAAAACAAACCATCTACTAAACAGGTGCGAACAATAGGTCAGCTAGTTGCCATTTAGGACTTTTGAGGCACCAGTGATCAGCGCTGGCTGTGGAGCCTGGGGTTTACTTTGCTTGCACTTACTGGCCTGTTGAAAGCACATGTTGGCTGCTGGCTCTACCTGTGCTTTAAACAATTCCGGCATGTTTTCCTCTAATCCATAGTTGGCCGTGATGGAGGAAGTCTCTGCAGTTTACCCCTTTTATGGTAGGCTTCTGTAGCCCAGAGCTCTGCCCTTCTTGCTTTGATATATTAAAATCCTCCTGAATCCATGAGCCCCAAATATGTCTTTTCTTTAATAAGCTTTACCTGCCAAGCGCTTGGTCACAGAGGAACAAAGTAATGCATCAGAAATTCCTAAAACTTAGAAACTATTTTTCTTTTGTTCAGAGGGATAGACATGGATAAGAAACATGTGTTAAGAATATTAACTATATGTATTAAATGGCTCCAAGCAAGGTTTTACTCAGGAGACATGTGGATTGGGAGGCAAAAATTGTTGCTTCCATTGTCCAGGAAGACCGGAGAAGTTTCCGCTGTTCCTGTAGCCTTACACCTCTGCTTAGTAGAGTGCCTTACTAGCACCTTAGTCTTTCAGTCCATAGAACCTCTGCTCCTTCTTCAAAGAGCTTACGTTTGATCCATCTCTGTCAACTTCTCCTAAGCTAAGTATTTGATATAGCTGCTATACCAAATTAGGGTATATCACAACGGTCCTATAAAAATGTGTTAACTGTAAAAACCAAACCAAACCAAACCGCCACAACAAAACCCCTAAAATATTCCTAATGAATTAATTATGCTGAGAGAATGTTTTTTTTTTTCATAAAAACATAGAGAAGTTTAGACATCAAAGGGATTCTAATTAAAGGTACCATTTTATTTCAACATTTCATGAGAACTTGCAAATTACTGGCCACTGAGAATAAAAGCGTGAGTTAGCAACGACTCGGTATACAGGAGAAAAGTGAAGGACAAAAGCTTCTAAACAGAAACTGAGTTTGTGTTGGTTGCAGAGGGTGGCAGAGCCAGGTCACATGAAGATTCTGGCATACCTTTCAAAAGGTAGTTAGTCCTCTTTGGTTTCTACACAGAGGAGAACGATGCTATGTAGGGCGTTACATTCCTCTTCATCAAGCTTCAAGCTCTGCCTGCAGAGGATGGCAGCAAGCCTGGTGTTCCTTTGTTTACAACAACAAATTATTTAAAATGAATAAAAATCCCCTAAGTTCTGTGGTACAACGATAATAAGAAGAGGAATAAACAAGAGGCAAAATTATTATTAAGTTCGTTGTTCTTGCTCATCTGCAACTGTGGCCATATTTCAGCATTTTATGGCTTAATTTAGAAATAGGTAATGTCAGCTGCCAAAAACAATTGAGACTGTCAAGTGTTAGGGGACCAAACACGGCATATGTGCTGTGGCCATGTATCCTGGAGATGACCTCCATCACTCTGCTTCTTTACATTGCCTGACAATGAAAGGTCCCAGGCAGCTTATAGCAAGAAATAATTTACTTACACCTAAAAACAGCACATTAATTCATTTTGTGTATTTATCTGCTGAAGGAAATTACAAAAATCATCCTCATATAAAACTGTAAGAACACATTTATTATGTCTTTGGAAGTAATTATTTAATACCAATAGTGACTGGTTTAGCAAATCATTACAGCTCTAGCATTGTGGTCACTCTCTGCTCTTCGTAAAATCCTTCATAATGTAGCCATCTAAATTTGTACATTCATCTCACACTCATGGGAAAATTGTTTTTTTAAGCCATAGTTACTTTCCCATTTGAATAGGATTTCTGGCTTTTCTTCATTCTCTTTTTCTTGTATACTTGTCCTTCATATTGTCCTACCTAGGATTTGAGTGCTTAAACTCAAGCTCCTCTTGCTGGTTAATCATATATCCAGGCTTTAAATGTCATCTGTTTGACCATAATACATAAATTTATATTTCTAGCTCTAACTTTATTTCTGAACTCCAGAGTTATAGCTCCAAGTATTTTCTAGACTTTGCCAGTAGAACCCATGGTTTCTTTTATCTAGCTCTCTCCTCTTCTCTATGAGTCCTTCTAATGGCCCAGGCCAGCTGCGGTAAACTGTGAATTTCTCTTCCTTTACCCATTGTACGTTCTGGAAGCATCTTTTTTTTTCTTTAGAAAATAAATTCTTCTCTCATACAATACACCCAGTTTCCCTCCCTCCACTCTGCCCTATTCCTCCGTACCTTGCCTCTCCCCAAGATCCACTCCCTCTCCCTTCCCTCATCAGAAAGAGCAGGCACCCGAGAGACAAGAACCAAACACAGGAAAACAAGATACAATTAGACAAGGAAAACCCTCATGTCAAGGCTGGGCAAGGCAACCTAATAGGGGCGAAAGAGTCCCAAGTGTAGGCAGAAGGATCAGAGACACAGCTGCTCCCACAGAAACACCAAGCTAAGAGGCTGGCAGCATCTTGATTCCGTTCATGTACACCTCCTCTATTGCTGCAGTTCTCATCAGACTATCAGTGGTCTCTCATCTGGTACTTCCGTGTCATCTTCGGGCTCTTCTTGTTTCTTCATCACCCGTTTGCAACTAACCCTTAACACAGCTCTTAAAGAGGACATTAGAACATGCTAATCAAATTGTATAATTTGACTGCTAGGAGTTTTTACCTGGATTCTGTTTATAGTTGATATATTTAAAGCTTACTGTGGTCCTGAAAAACCTTCTGCAGTACGAAACTCTCACTTCCCTGCTTCCTAATTTCTCTCTCTCTGTCATCCGTTCTGCACCTGGGAAGCATTAAGCTTTACCCCGATTTAGCGTTTTCATGTTTGTTGTTATCTCTGCCTGGATTCCTTTGCTGATCATTGCTACCATTTTTTGTTATCATTGTTTTGACTTTTTGAAACAGGATTTCTCTATGTAACTTGAGCTGCATTCTATAACTTGCTATATAGATCAGGTTGGCTTCAAACTCACAGAGAATCACCTGCTTCTGCCTCCAGAGTTCTGGGATTAAGCGTGTGCACCACCTTTAATGCCCAGCTTATTTCTACATTTAAAAAAAAACTGGCTTCTTTTAGGTATTTGGGTCTCAGCATAGGAGTTATCATATCTACAAAGATTTTTCCGACCCTCTCATTTCAAGGCATCCCTGTACTTCTCAGTTTCAATCTTTCTTTTTTCCACTTAACTCTCTGCTTATGGTTTAATATTTGATATTTAATATTTGAAATTCTGTTCATAGCACATTTGTTTTCTTGGTGTTTGGTATTTTATGTAAAACACTTCTTTACAAAGCACATCTAAGACAGGGTCAGACATATAATTCGCATTACTTGCAGTAATTCAACTCAAAGTCATCATGAGCACTGACTTAACAAACACTGACCTCTTGTCTCCTGCAGGAAACACAAGTGAAACAAATTAGAATTACCCAACTCTTCTGAAGGGTATTTGGTTAGGAGTTAAGCACTGCTAAGTTATATTAACAGTTTTTTATTGTTTTTATTGAGCTACATATAATATACATAATCCTGACTCTCTGTGCATATTCCATCTTTATTTGTCTTATTTTTCTTACTCTATCACATTTTTTACAAGTTTAATATTTATTTTATTATTTTTACTCCTTTAATCTATGACAGTACTCTTTTATATTACATTTACTGTTTCTTTACTCTTTTTTTCTCTCCCCCAAGCCTTTGTATATCTTTTAAACACACCTCATTTAGAGGTCTTTAAGTCTGACTCTGTCCTACTGTGTATCTGAACCACCCCCCCCTTTTTTTTTGTCCAGGAATGATTCTTAAAATGTTAAGCAGCCTTACTAGGACTAAGACTGCTTTGCCTTTTGGCTTTGCCCACTCCAACATGGCGGAGGTCTGATCATTGCCTGAGAGCCATTCTCTCCACCCCAGATCTAGGGTGATCTAGGGTCAGTCACAAGAAGTCTGTGTTGCCATTAAACAAGTTGTAGCACTCTGTTCACAAAACCCATTTAAATGATCCATAGCCAGACCTCCCAAAAGAGTGAGTCAGAGTTCGTGCTGGAGGAGGTTTCTGTGAGAGAAACAATAATTGGGGCCTCCTGAAACCGAGAAGCTTCTATAAAGGTAAGGACAAAATCAATTTTAAGAATTTTTTTTTAGTGTTTAGTTTTTTTTTTTTTCATATCAAGTTAAGCTTTTAGGGTTGAGCTGGTTTGACAGAAACTACTGTCCCCAGTGCATTGAGCAACGATGTACCAAGCTGCTCCTTCCTCAACATTTTACCACCTTGACCACCACACGTCACTTTGAGGAAATATTGCTCTACTCACAAGGTCAACTAAGCCCAGTGCGCTACTGAAACTATGATTCATACTCCAGGAGGCTTCACTCCAGTCGTGATTTCTCCAGGTCTGTTCTGGAAAATTCCACTCTTGCAAGACAAACCTTAGGGAATGCTATACAACTTTGGCTACCCTGTATCTGTTCTTGGGACTTTGAGGGTGATTCACCTCCTCAGTAACACAGCAAATAGCTTTTGGTTAGTCTTTATTAAAAGCTTATGGATGGCCTCCATGCAAAACTTTTGATTCATAGAGGTAGAAGCTAAGGGCAAGCATGTTATACGTCCTTCCTCTACCGAATTAGGAAACTGTTTTTCCACTTTTCATTTAGTGTCAGAGGGTTGCTCTCCTGTGTATAGTCTTCTACCACAATGCTGAAAACCCAGGCTCATAAAAGCTTCACCTTAATGGTACTTCTGCCTCCCTGTAGACTTTATCATGCGGAGAACAGAATGGGCTGCATGCATAGAGTATAGAAAGTTCTAGGACTTCCAGTCCTGGCCGTAACTATGCTCCTGGCATTGAGGACACAGCAGAAGAGTGCTGGACTCTCTGATCAGAGAAATGCTTATCTGTATATTAGGGTATAGCAGAAGAGGTCTTGACAATGGCTGATAGCAGAAACCGAAAGATGCTGAAACCATCGAGGAGGAGGGGCTGAAAAAGCCGCAGGTATGAGGCAAGACTGAGAGACTGAGGGCCCTGATCCTAGAAAGGCATTAAAGAGCTGAGCAGTCTAACACAAAGAGCTCTGGAACTTCAACTATAAATGTTAGGTTTAGGTACTTTAAAGCCATAAGTTCAAGCATCTATCTTGAGTACCTTGAGCAAGCCTATGGCTCTAAGAACTTGGAGCCACCGGCTCTGGTGGTCAGGGAGTGAATAATAAATGTGTGTTAGCTCAGCCTTCGAGCCTTGGCATCAAGGGCAGACAACGTCAAGAAAAAGTTCCTTGCTTATCCACAATTTCCACTCAGCTGGAGGAAAATTTTTGTCCTGCCAGCTATTTGTTCTATGCCACCATTCTCATCTAGCAATCGTTGCTTATCTTTACTGTATATATTTCAGTAGATTTTGGTGATTCAGCCATACTGAACTTATGTTCAGTCACACTATGACTCATGCCTGGACAAACATTTCCTACCCATTCTCCCTTTGTCACAGTGCTTTGGCGCACCAAAATCACCAGCAGAGAGCACACGGTTGTGAAAGGATTGTTGTGTAATAGGCCTCTGTGAGGACACTGGCTTACAGTGTGACAGTTGAAATAAGACACGCTCTACATTGTTTAACCTCAGCCTGGAAGTGGTATAGCCAATCATCTGTCTTTGAGTGTCTTTGGATTACTGTGAAAACACTCTGTTGACTTGGGGCTTACAAGTGTTTTGGTTGAGACACTAATTCTCTATATTGCTAGAGTAAAATGAAATCCTTTTACTCGTATCTCTATATACATAGTGATAAAATCAAAATAAAAAGCAGATATGCTGGTGCAGGCTTGTAACTTCACCACCTAGGAGGTAGAGCCAGGAAGATCAGATGTTTAAGATTTGGTTGCTGTTTTAGTTACTGTTCTATTGCTGTAAAGAGACAACATGACCAAGGCAACTCTTCTAAAAAAAGAAAAAGGCATTTAACTGGGTTCTTGATTACAGCTTTAAATAGTGAGGAACGTGGTGAAGGGGCAGCAAGGCACAGGAGCTTTACATCCCGATCAAAAGGCAACAGGGTGGAGGGGGAAGACGGAGGGAGAGAGAGAGAGATAGAGATAGATGATAGAGAGAGACAGAAAGAGAGACTGGGCCTGAGCCTGGGTTTGGGCCTGGGACTTTGACTAGGGTGAGCTTTTGAAACCCCAAAGTGACACATTTCCTTCAAGGCCATACCTTCCTTAATAAGGCCACATTGTCTAATTATTTTCAAACACTTCCACTCACTGGAGACCAAGCAATTAGGCAGATGAGCCAATGAGGGCCATGCGTTTTCAGCCACCACATTTGATAAGCAACTTTATGGCAAGCCAACACCCACCCCCAAAAAAGAAAGGAAAAAAGGATGAAAATTTGAACAAAAAATGTACACTTTCAACTTTATCCTTTCTATATGTTGAGTTTATCTAGAGTTCTCTTTTTCTGGCTGTTTCCATACAAATAAAAATAAAGAGACTAGTTTTGTGCATGTATCTATGCAATTATTTATATTATACTCTTCAAATGGGTTTCAGAAGTTTAGAAAAGGATTGTTGACATTATAGTTCAAGGCTCTTAACTATAAATAAAAAACAAAAAGTCAAATAGCTAAGGCAGAGTCAAAAACTTCTTCTGTTTATTGTTACCTATTTTCTTTCTAATCTGTATAATATTTATTCATTTGTATGTCTAGAAGATATTGTTAAAGATCACTTGATTTATTTTTCAGTAAGGCCTTGATAGCTCTCTTTTTCTCAGAGTCAAAAAACCCTATAAAATACTTTTTTTCAACAGATGTAACTATTTATTTTTATTTTTTTGCATGTAGCCTATTTTGTCCCATTAAACAATGCTTCTATAGTGTGCTACTTCATATTACTTTGAAGAGATAGGAAGGTATGCTTGTATGAATTTAAATAACATTTAAACAACATTTAGCTTATTCAAGCTAGAGTAATTCAGTGCCAACAGCCCTGAGACTCCAAGCATCTATTAGCATACAGAAGGAAATACAGTTGAAACAAATTCCTATTTATAAGGAAAGAATGTTTTCTTTGAGTCTTTTCTCTGATGAAAATTGCTATTGGTGTCTTTAAATAAATTTCAGTAAGTCATAAAAAATTAGAAGGAAAAAATTGTGAGGTCTTTGGACCTTTACTAATGGCAACATAATTTGCAGAGTCACTTTTAATTTGTCTCTTTTCTCTTTTAATCTTCACACACACACACACACACACACACACACACACACACACACACACAATTGACCAGATTACTTATGTATCAGTAACTCTTCAGTATAGATGAGATGGTAAAGTGTTAAGGTAAAGGTTCCTGGCCTTCACTAAATATTCAAAAATAATAGCAAGTCTCAGATCTTTGCAGTTTTATGAAAAAACAGTGTGGTATATATATATATATATTCCTGGGCTTTGTTAAGCTACTGAGTATATATATATATATATACGTATATACACACACACACATATATATGTATATATATACAGATATATTCCTGGGCTTTGTTAAGCTACTGAGTTAAAGCTTTAAAATGGTTTCTACTATTTCACAAGGAGAACATTCTATCTGTCCATGTCAGGCAGCGACAGAAGCGCTTTCATCAATGCTAAGCCTGCATTAAAGAGACTAATGGCGTTGGAACTTATCATCACAGAAGGGTCAGACCTCCCCATTCAGAATCTGTGTCAACTCGAGTGGGTGACTTTGAAATATCACTCCACCGAGAGCAGATGATGCATGGGTGCGCTGCAAAGCATTTAGGAATCCTTTTCATCCGGCTCGCTTTTATAGGCTGTTAAATTTCCCATCGTTGATATGCTGCTGAACTGACCATACTGAGGTGCTTGTGTCCTAGGGTAAAATTGAAATTGAAGTGGACGTGACATGAGAAACCGGGTAGTGATATGCCAGGGAGCTTGCAAAAGAAAGGAATTGTTTTCTGTTATCAGAATGTCCGAGATACAGAGCCTGGTTGATTGAATGGCTGTCCTGAATAAAATAGAATTCTGTGGGTGTCGAGAACTCCTTCACTTCTTCATTTCTCATCTGTGAGAATTGTCAGGGGCCAGACATGAATTCTAATGACACCGACCCTTAGTAAACGTGAGATGAGGTAGGATTTGTGGTGAGCGGCAGGTGTAGTCTCACTGCTGTGAGAGTGGCTTGGTAAAGCATAAACATCTAGTATAGTCTCTAAGTTGAATCTTAAATATGCATTTTGAGCCTGTTTTCTGAGCTTTGACTGTTTTGGCTGTAATGTGCTCTAAGGTGTTGGGACTCCTAATACCAACTTTAAACTTCTCTCACTGAAAAATACCAATTTTGCCTACACTTGCAGTCCCAACAGCATCATTTTAATGACATCAAATGTTTATGTTTGTCTGTGTGTTTCTATAAGAGTGCATGCATGTGAGGGTTTTCTACACACAAAGCAATTAGCCAGTAGGCACCAATTGGGAGTCCCATAGTTCAGTTAGGTGCTGACACTACCTACCCTGAGAAAACACAAGGCCCCACAGGGGAGATTTTGATCATATAAAACTACCTCCATGTCATATATTCATTGCAAACCCAAGGTTTCTAACCAGCTGGTTATAAACAGGAACTTTCCAGAGATGACCCACCTGCTGGTCTGGTTTATTTGATAGAATAGGTCATTCAACTTGGAGAAGAATTTCTATTTATATACTGTAATAAACATATTGCAAAGGATATAAATGAACAGCCTGTTGGAAGACAAGCACAGAGCAAGGCATACTGAAGTTCACAGAGCTTCTATGCCCTCTGCAACCATGCTTCTTTTTCCATGCCTGCAGCGATCAGGAAGCTATCCAAACACTGTCCTTTGAGATTTGTGGAGAGGCATCATTAAGTAGACGTGATTGATTAAATGATTACCATGGTGATTGACTTGCGTTTCAGTCTTTCTCCCTTCCCAAGATGTTACGGAACTTGACCTAAAATTCCAGCCACCTGATAGCATGATTGACTCTCTTGGCTACCAACTCCCATCCTAAGGCTATCTGGGAGCCCATCAAGAGTCACTTTGTTACAAGATTTCTCATCATCTAGGAAATTCCCAGGGACTTAGAAGCTTTCTGCCATCAGTCTCTGCCACTCAGGAAATTACAGAAGTCTTAAGAGCTCTGTCAAAAACCAGAGGCAAAGACCAAATATTAGCACCAAAGATTCTCCTAATGTTTCTATTTACAAATGTCTTAAGAATCTCTGTCTAGAGGCAAAGACAGAGATCAAATATAAGTTTCTTTTTCTCCTCCTCCTCCTCCTCCTCCTCCTCCTCCTCCTCCTTCTTTCCTCCTCCTCCTTCTTCTTCCTCTTCAAGGTTTCTCTGTGTAACAATCTTATCTGCCCTAGAATTTACCTTGTAGACTAGACTGGCCTCAAATTCATGGAGATCTGTTTGCCTTTACCATCCAAATGCTGGAATTAAAAGTGTGTAACACCACTGCCAGGCTACGTTCTTCTTATAACTCAAGACCTTAGTGAGTTACATGGTGAAACAATGAATATTTGGAATTTCATGTCATAGTCCTTCAACCAGTGCAAATGAAAATTTACAGTCTGAACTAAATGATCCCAACTAATAAGCAATGAACAAAGCCTTCCTCTCCAACACCTTGATTTTGTTTGTTTAATGGTGCATTTACTGTAATTTAAAGCACTGGTTATCCAATAAGGCTACATTGTAGAGTTTTTTGAGTGTATTTGGAAAACACTGATGCCTGGACCCTTCTGATGGGGATCTTATTTTATATGGGATAGTCTCACAACATTAGTATTTGGAAACATAGACATAGGATTTCAATATGCCAGGTGGAAGAGGTCTGGAAGATGGTAATAAATAAATAATCAATCAATCAATACTTTTTACTTGGTTACTCCCAATTTGAGCACCGTATGGATCATGGAATTGTCTTTTTCTCTGTGAGTCATAACCTATGCCACACCAACATTCATATATTTTCTAATCCAGTGTCATAGTGCAAGGAAACTGGTCCAGCCTTTGTTCAGGAAAGTTGGTAGGGCCCCTAAGCAACTCAAAGAGTTATGCTGCTTTGTGTTCAGAACAAGAGGTAAAATTACAGTACAGGCAAAATTAAAGCCACATATATCCTCTAAGTATTAGTAAGTTATAAAAAAATGGGAAACATTGAAGCAAGACTACAGGTTAGGAGGACAAAGAAAATTATCTGAGAACAAACAAATGAAAAGTGAGGTCTAAGAGATTATTAGAAAAAAGTCAAAGTTGATATTTGCCTGAAGAAATTGGGTGAGAAAGGAGTCTCCATTATGATACTGAGAACATTATACATGTATGTGTACATAGATGTAGAGTAAAATAAAACAGTCAAAACAATAAACTGTTGATTATCCAGGCCGTGTTAAAAAGCTTACAGCGCTCTGGTAGTTAAATCTCTCTAAAAGGTCTTGCATTTGTAAAGAAACATTTGCTGTGACTCAGCGAGTCATTGGCATATTTACAGGCAACTCAATTTTAGAGTCATAGAAACCAATTTACTCCACAGAGTGCCTCCTACAAGACAGGAGTGCTATTACTCCTTGATTGATAGAAGGAGGGCTTGCTAGTGCCGCCTTCTCCAAATTTTTCTGACTGTTTCATATTGGAATCTGAGGGAAGGGAAGGCTGAGCATCCAAGGTACCTGAAGGTTACAAGAAGAGAATGACAAAAACCTCACGAGACAAATGCCATTGGCTTATAAATCAATCTCGCCATGGCCAAATATCTCATCACCTGTCTATAATATTCTCCACGTAAGCATCAAGAAATGTTAAAAGCAGGAGGGTAAATTGAAGGTACTGTGAAATTATTGCTATTCTTTCACTCTCATGTATATTCATTGTGGATTTGAAGGATTGTATCCATGCACTCATTAGACCATGGCAACATAATGACCTCACCATTTCCTAACAACCTGTGGCTTTTTTTAAAGAAATCTTTTCAGTTTTAGCCTAATACCAAGGGAGTAGAAGATATGTTTAAGGACGACAGATACTGAGAAGATTAAAATAGCAATATTCCACATGATTGTCTGTATTGTGAATGTGTGTGTGCATCTCCATCATACATACATTCCTTTTCTTCTGTAGGGCTCTGAGTTTCATGCAGTCTGGACAAATGTTTTATTACTAAACTTACTCTCATTGATATCTTTATATGTTAAAACAGAGAAACACGGAGAAATTGACACGTGTGTGCTGTGTATGTATGCCTGCATGCACTTGCACACTCAGAGGGAGACAGAGGCAGAGACAGATACACACACACAAACACACACACACACACACACACACACACACACACACACACACACACACACGCAAACACACACACACACACAGAAATATTTTTAAAATTTCATTTTACATTCCATTCTCAGTTTTCCCCAAACTCCTCCTCCCACCCCTTGCCTCCCTTCCCACCAGCCCACACCCACTTACTCCTTCCAACGTGGGTAAGGACTCACGTGGTAAGTCAAGGAAGTCTGGTACATTAAGTTGGGGCAGGACCCAGTCCCTCCCCACTACCTTAAAGCTGAGCATGGCATCTCACCATAGGGAATGGGCTCCATCCAAGAAGCTAGCTCATGTACCAGGGATAGATTCTGGTCCTACTGCCAGGTGCCTCACAGATAGTCCAAGCTTCACCACCGTCTCCCACATATGAAGAGCCTAGTTCAGTCCCATGTGGATTCCATGACTGCATATGTACTTACTCGTAAGTGAATATTAGATGTAAAGCAAAGAATATCCAGACTACAATTTACAGTTTCAGAGACATTAGCTAACAAGGAAGACCTTAATTGGGACACATGGGTTACCCAGGGAAGACGAATTAGATGAGATCTCCCGGTAAACTGGGGGTGAGAGGGGTCAGTAAAGGGGAGGGGATGAAAGAGAGATCTTGATAGAAATCTTCATATTCTTTTGCTTCAAATAGCTAGTGTTCCTTATTTTATGTGAGCAGTTGACTATGTGATAGGGAATGAGCCTTATCGTAGCCTCTGCAGATAGGAAATGAGACAGCCTTAATAAATAACAGTTTCTGCCCACTTTGATGATAAAAGTGTGCTTGATTAAAACCATCACAGAGGTAGAGAACCTTTTCCAGCCTTTCCTAGACATTCTTCTCTCATCCATCACTCAAGAAAGCTTGAGTAATTTCCTCCAATGTCTAAAGGAAACTTACCCCATTGATGGTGACATTAGAAAGTAATTTCTTTGATCACTGGAGCATTATAGTAATAGCTAAAAGGAGAGGGAGTGAGACAGGTAAAATAATAATATGGATGGCTTAAAAGGCCACACAGGATCATACTATTAACTATTTATCTACAAAAAGGAATAAAAAAAAGAAAAAGAAAAAGAAAGAACCCTATATTACAAGCAATTCAGTGTATAAATTTACACTTTCAGTTCTACCAAATTTTGTGGGCTGATAGCACTTTCTCTAATAGCTAAAGACCCCCTGCTCAAACCCCCAATACCAGACCAGAGAAGCCCTCTTTAGAGCTATCTAAGAGCCTTCCAAAATATACATCCTATTACTACTGTCCTTATTTACCCCCAGAGGTAAAAGGTAAGTTCCTATTGTTGAAGATACCATGTACTTCAGAAATACAGTTCAAAGGCTCCCTAGCTGGAACTGACCTGAATGCCCGCTACTGGAAGACTAACTTTTATGGTACCAGAAGGTTCTGTGCAAGCTTTCAAAGGATTGAGATAAGCAACTGCCATACTCAACTATGACACCTATGAACCCTATCAACAACCAACATTCCATGACAACCCTATGGGTGTAGAAGTAGTACACCTATTTTGGAGGTAACCAATTGCTCTCTATTTGGGCGTAAGACCCACTCCATAAGACAGAAGCTATGCCTGGCACTAGAATGCTAACTACTCAGTGCTAGTGAAGTCGTGGTTATTAGAGGAGAATTTACAACCACTAGCCTACTAAAACAGGATAATCTCCAGCAATATTCTATAAACAACTCTCCTTATGACCGCAGGTAAGTGTAGTTTTCATCCCTCATCAAAAACGCATATACAAGTAACAGTCTATGGACTCAAAAGTTATATTTGTGAATATAGGGTAAGTATGTATATTCATGCAATAACAGTTGATGAAGAAAGACGCCATGAATTTGAAGGAGGAGCCATGTGGGAGGGCTTGGAGGGAGGAGTGGGAAGAGGGGGATACTTTTAACTAAAATACAGTCCCAAAATAGACAAAACCAGAAAGCAACAAAATGGCCAACTGTTAGAAAATATTTTTAAAAATCCTGCAGTATCAATTTCAACAGGGAATTGGTATGTATTTACTACAGAGAATGAATTAAATCCATCTTTGTCAGATAACAGAGAATTTTGTACAAGATATGTGTACATATTAAATAAAATAATTAAAATATTTAAATACAAGCATCGTGATGCAGAATAAGTATAATACTTTCATATTACAGATTGAAATTTATGATGAAAACTCACATAAAATATTTTCTCACTGCCTGTCTTTTAGCAATGAGAATTGAGAGGGGTGCTGTCAATTCACTTTGTACCTTAAACAAACACACACCAACTATTTTTTGAAGAAAATTTAAGTGAAACATGAGATAAAAATTTCTATAAATATTAAAGTGAAAAGTCAATCTACAGTGCTAAGTTTTATTGCTTGGATGCCAAAGGTGCCTTATCTCTAAATACAATACTTTTATTGAAAAGTAATATCCACAAAGGCACAAAATTCCATTTATGTTTTTGATCTACCAAGAATGATGTGAAGTGATTTCTTCCTCTAAATTTTGGTAATGTATGTTATTACCCACTGGCCATACAAACATCATTCTTGCACATGCTTGCCTACTGGCCCAAGAGTTTAAAAATTTACCCAACCTGATTCATGCTAAATATACACATATTCATATATATATGAACATATATGTATGTGTGCTAATTATGTGTATGTATGTGTGAAATAAAGCAGTTTTCAAAAGTTCTTTTATTGATGTTGAATTCACTTTGTATATTTTGCCAGGTCTCTGAGGCTAGTGCTCATATACTCTTTCATCAATGTTAATTGGTTTGCATCTCAATAACCTATTTGCCACCTTCCAATCTTGAAGTCAGGCTAAATTGCATAATTACTCTAGAGATGCATTTACCTTTAAGACGCTCTAATCAGCTAATAAACTGAAAAGTGTCTCTGATTTTTATACAGTGCCAAGTGAAAAGCCTATTAGATGATGGGTGTACCACCACAAGGTGGAAGGCAGACAGTGCTTCCAAACATTTGACCTCTTTTTCAGATAGGAAGCAGGAACAACATCTGTTTGCCATGGCATGATGCCATTGGCAAGTGATCTTTCCAGGTTAATTATTGGATGATGTGCAGCTCTTCAGTAATTTGACAGTTCTACATTCTGAGAGCTTCAAGTGGGCAGATGTTCCCCTATGGAATCAAAACGAGTATGGTAACAACTTCATTGCATACTGACAAGATCTCACACACCCTGCTTTTTTTTGAGCTCATATACAAAGTCCCTAAAAGCAGGGTGTGTGAGATCTTTCCATGTTCCACAAATATTGATAACCAATATTACACTCAATTGGAACATGGAAAGAAATGATATTAGAAGATGTCACTAATATCTCTGTTAATTAGGACATCAAACATTGCAGCTTAAACATTTACCCCAAAATATGAATCTAGAGGTAACACATGTAAGAGATATCCTGAGGATAAAAAAACACAGATTTATTTTCAGTACATTTTTGAAAATCTATGGCATCTCTACAGCAGTAGATCTTAACTATATTCCTACTGAGTAACATTATTACCATTAGCTGTTTGCCTGTAGCTGCTGCCACCATTCGCTTTCTCTACTGCTCACGGTACCCAAGCCTACTCAGTATAGTGTAGTTGGCTGTGGTGTGTCTCACTTTCTTAAAGTGCAGAGCTTTTCAATTGAACGAATGCTTATGGTATCAGAGTAATTTGAAACAGGTGTTCAAGCCTCACATCTAAGCTGTGCGACAGAAGGTTTATACATTTTTCATTATATAGAGAGATAGACCACAACTCTTGAAATGACCGTCTGTCATCAAATGCATGCTGTGTGCTGAATGTAAGAGAAAAAGTATATTCAATGCAAAATCCTTTGAAAGTAACAAGATGTATTCCCAATACTGTCTATATCTTTTCTTGTTATTGAGTTGAATTAAAACAAAAGAATTATTTTGTTTTCTTGCTTTCAAAGAATCATCAATGAGAGAACATTAGAATATTCCATGGCATTTTTGCTTGGTTTTGTTTATAAACTGTAGGTCTTATATCTGAGAGAAGTCCATTTTCCCCAGAAGGGTGATATGTATTTTCTTCTTTATTTTACAACAGTAAGCAGTCTGGGTCTTAAATACTAGCATTTTTTTTGGAAGAATCTGGGCTCTCAGGTTATAGCTGCCTATTTATGTGCCCAAAGGGACCCCCAAAAAGTATTGTGAATTTGTGAATCTGGCAGGATAAGCATGGGGAGAGTGAATTGTTCATCAGAAAGGAGCAGCTTACAGATCTATTGATGACAGTTATGCAGAAGTGAAGGACAATTACCATCAAACTCTATCAGTTTTTCAGAATAAACTGGAAATCTGAATATTTACATGTCTTTTTCTAATACTCAAATATTTACATCACATTCAAACAAACAAAGCAGTGTGGGTCAAAGAACTATGAAGGAAGTGAAAGGTATACCAGTTGACTGCTTGCTCTAACCTTCGAGAACTGCCTTCAGACCTACAAAGACGGATTATGTGTTACAGCAAGAGTGTTCTCACCTGGTTCCCTCTCATCAGCCACTTACTAATGATAGTGGTGCTGATGCTGATGTCTTTCTCTTGTTGCTTAGCTGCTAATCAGTGATGTTGTATCCACATCTGCTCTTTCCTACACTTCTCACATTGGAGCAGTTTGAAAGAAAAACGAACAAGATAAAGATAGAGGTGATCCTCAAACTGCACATAAAGCCACTGATCAGGACTTTTGCAGACTGCTAAAGAACATATTATTTTAAGGGTGATTAGAAAGTTTCCACCACTCTATTAGTTTTCTTCTTGATGAGATCAAATATGTGACAAAAATAGCTTAGGGGAGGGAAGGTTTGTATGATGAGGACAGTGCGGGGGCAGGAGGGTGAGTCTGTCTGGAGTCAGGATGCAGGCACCCTGCTTAAGTGGTCTTCTCTCTTCCCCTTTACTCAGTCCAGCCCTTCCCCCCACAAGACACTTCAGCTTACATCCAAGATAGGTCTTCTCCTTTTATTTAAAATCTTCGCAAATTCTCCAAAAGACACATTTAGAGGTGTATCTCACAGGTGATTTCAAACCAAGTGATTTTGATAGTGAAGATAACAAACATAGATGTCACAGATTTTAAAGTTTTATAAGCACCTTCTATATGTTCTACTGTTCCATTTACTTACACGTGTGTCTAGAAGGTACCTAAGCAGTATTTTAGGAAAAACATATAGAATACAATTTAGAAAAATAATTGTTCTATTGGAGCCATGGTTTGAGAAATAGGTGGAAATTTAAGTGTATAGGTCCTTATAAGGACTATGAGGAGAAGACAGTAGAAGCAGATAAAGAGGAAGCTTGAACAACTGGATTGGGGATTGTCATTGCTGGGATAAGAAAAGAATGAAGGAGAAGTAGATCAGGCTAGGAAGAATGAGAACACACGTGGACCCTGTTAGACATTCAGCGATGACGTGGGATGACAGGAGGACGGGAAGGGAGAGCTAAGCTGCCCCTGAGAGTTAGCAGATGATATTTAAAACTGTATGACTGAGGGCTAGGGAGACAGATCAGTGGGGAGGCATCTGTCACACAAGCGTGAGAACCAGACACTCGATCCACAGCACTCACTTAAAATTGGGGTGGGCAAGGCTGACTGCTTTTAGTTCAACACTTGAAATTAGCCAATTGGTAAGCTCTGGGCTCAGAGAGAAACCACGCCTCAGTGAGTAGAGAATGATCGAGAAAGGCAGGCTTTCTGTATTGCCATCTGGCGCGCGTGTGCGCGCACGTGTGCGTGCACACACACACACACACACGCGCCCTCTCTCAGAAACACATACACTGTTTGTCTCACACACTTTCTCTCTCACACACATTTTCTTTCACACACACGTGTGCACACTCCCTCTTTCTCATACATAAATGTGCATGCACACATGTGTGCGCACTCTGTCTTACACATAGACTCTACTTCTCTCTCACACGTATTTTTTTCTTTTTCTCTCAGACACACATTGTCCAACACACACTGATTCCATACGCTTGGAAATTAAGCTGTTGAGGCGACAGTTTCATCCAACACTGAACAGAGCACAGAGGAATGACTAAGGTGTTTGGATGCTTTGTCCTGATGATCCAGTGTTGGAAAAAAAGAGCGTAGGTGCTAGATGAGCATCAAGGGAATGCTCAGAAAGCAACGCGCACTAGATAGTGGTTTACTAAAGTCAGATAACAGCAAAAGCATGGCTGATGAGGGGACTGACTTAGTAGGACTGCTTGTCTATTCTAATTACTGGAGATAGAATATTCTGTAGATGAAACCTAAGCAGTTGCAGGGGCCATCATAGCAAATATGTCACTCAGAATGATGTAGATAATACTGCAGAATTTTTCTGCCAAATAAATATAAAAACAATCCTCAATCAATGAGACATTTATGGACTTAACTCACTCCAGTGCTAGTATTTTATATGTATTTCATAAGTCTTTTCTTCTTTTTCTAAGGTAATTTCCAAAAGGACAATGAGATTTGATTTTCAATGTTGTAAATAATTGTTTGAAAAGATGGCTATTTACCGAGGCTATGTCAACTTTAACATCCAATCCTTGAAAGATCTTTGATGATAAGGGTTTTTTTTTTTAAATCCTTTTTGGTGTGTCTTGGATGGGGGGCATTCTTGTTCAGAAATAGGGGAGTTTGCAGAGGAAAAATCTCAGTAGCAAAGATCTTGAGGTTCACTTGACACAAGGGAGCCATATTTGTAATTGCCCCACCCTCAAAATTGCTGGAAACTGCTTATTTCATAGCTGGACTCTTTGGCAGGCACTATCCTTTCAAACGAATGTTTTCCAGATGGGTTTTCAGCTTTACAACCTGGAGCTTTTGAAGGGTGGGTTCTTGTTCACAAGGTACCACTCTTACCATGGTAGTGTCAAGGGTCCGGGCTTTCAGTTTTCTTCTCTAACAAGTATAGATGCTGCCTACAGCACCTTGAAAGCTCTGGCTACAACTTTAGCCACATTCCTGTTCTTCACTAGGAAAATGCACATTTTTCCTTTTCCTCCTTCATGTTCTTTCCTCATAGAACAGACACAAATCACACCAGGGTCTGGGTGCTGTGTTGTCTTGAAATGTCCTCTACCAAACAAATTAGCCTATTACTTTAGAATTCAGAGTCACCGAGATTTTCAGGCTATGGCAGGTTATAGCCGGATGCTCTGCTAGACTGTAACGCAAGTGAATGACCTCTTGTCGGTTCCTGATAAAGCCTTTGTTCCTCTTTGAAATCTCATGAGCTAAAACCGTGTCTATTGAACACTTAATATTCATCTGGTTCAAACCAAATATGCTTCACATATAACGCTGCCCACGTTTCTTTAGCATTCTTTTTTCCTCTTTTTTTATCAGAGAGAACGTTAACGTTAACTTCTGCTTACTGCATTCTAGGATCTTAAACAGGATCTCCAAACTCTTCCATTTTTTCCCCAAAATCCAAATCCGAAACCAGTGTTTGAGTTTCGCTTTAGTTGTTCTGACAAACACCAGGACCAAAAGAACTTCAAGGAGGAAAGGGCTTCTTTTGTTTCCTCTTTGAGATCACACTCCATCATAGACGTAAGTTTATGAGTTTAGCCCAAACAGGAGGCAGAAAACATGGAGCAATGCTGCTTGCTGGCTCATTCACTCACTCATGGTTAGCCAGCTTTTTAATACAGCAGAGGCCCACCTGCTTACGGATGGCATTGCCCACAGCAGGCTGGGTCCTCTTCACCAATTAACAATCCTGACAGCCAGCTCCCCACAGACTTATCCACAACCCGAGCTGATCTGGGCAATTTCTCAATGGAGACTCACTTCTAACGTGACTCTAGGCTATGTCAAGTTAAGGGTTGACAGCCAGTTTCATGGGGCCTACACACCAGAGGGTTAGGTTTGCCAGAGCAACAGCTCTAGATTTTGCTATCCTGTGGCCATATTAGCAACTTCTCTTTTTTTGTTAAGGGGTAAATAACTGAAAGGAGCAACTGAAGGAAGGAAGAGTTTATTCTGGTTTCAGGTTTGAATAAGGTGCACTCTGTCCTAATGGTCAAAGTATGTCAGTGGGAATGATTGTGAGTAGGTCACGGGTGCATGAGCAGCAGCCAGGAAACAGAGACAAAACCTTCTGGAACTTTCGGTTTTACGTTGAATTATAGAAGCCAGACCAGTTGCTGTTGATGTCATGCCCATCTGCAGCTGTGTCTCTCACCACTCTCATAGCTGATTCCACATACAAGCCCCAGGCTGAGAAGTTCCTGCCATAAAGGGCTAACAGTGGCATGCACAACATGATGGATGCATACTCATTTCTCCACACAGCTCCTCTGTCCCCAAGGCCATGTGTTCTTTTCTTCCAAATGCAAAG
The DNA here is from genome assembly GCF_000317375.1 of Microtus ochrogaster. NCBI lineage: Eukaryota > Metazoa > Chordata > Mammalia > Rodentia > Cricetidae > Microtus > Microtus ochrogaster. Next base: position 115,496,710 of record NC_022009.1, read on the forward strand.
CTTCTCCTCTCCCCGTGTAATCTGGGAAGAGAGATATCCTGATGGGACAAGAAAATACTATGGACTGCTCATCAACCAGCTTTACGAAACCTCCCTCCTTCCTCAGAAACCTATTGGAAGGGGCCCCTCGATCTGAGACATGTGCCTGAATTAAGCTCAAAGCCCCCCCAAAGTGATGCTGTTGGTCTTTCTGTCTGTTTGATCAATAATTCTAATAAATTTCTTGCCCCCCAAAAAGTCTCCCTCAGTGATCCCTTAGATCTTCAGACCCAAAACCTTTACTTTGCTCAATATCAAATCTGCTTATACATTCTATAGTTTTACTTTCTATGTTCCTTTTTAGTTCTAATTACACTAAGAGATCATCTCCACTTATACACATGAATGCTATTTCACCATTTGGGCTACTTATCTGTGTTTCTTATCCCTATCCCATATCTCTCTGGAGGAGTCAATATATCCTCCTTTATGTAGGAGGCTATTAATAAGGTTATTTTTCATATTAGGACTGAAATTTAGTATGTATCTTTTATATTTGATTTGTCTGTTTTCTGTGACAAGGTCTCACTCTGTATCCCTGGTTAGCCTGGAACTGGCTACACAGACCAGGCTGGCCTTGAACTCGTAGAGATTTACCTGCTGTCAGGGGCCATGACAGATGTCAACCCACCCGAGGCATGGTTATCTGATGGAGGATTAATCCTGTCCAGACAAGGTGCGCAATGCCATTGTCTCTGAAAGCTGTTACTTTTGCTGTGGCAGCTTGGTGTCTCCCCAACACCTGTACTGTAGTGTGTAGTCTCATGTGATGTGTACATGTAATCTCATGATTGCATCTCAATCTTATGGGCACATCTTTCTGTGAGTATTCAGGAGGATCCCTTTTCATTCAGCTATATAGTTTTAATATATTGAATATATACTGGGACTTGCTTCATAACTGGATCTATTGGTCCCACAGGACTGTTGGACATTTAAAAGTCTGCCTCGTTCTTTTGCTTACTGGATGGCTTCCCCCACCCCATGAAGCCTCCAATGAGATAATTTAGTCACATAGCCAGAAACCTTGGTTCCTATGGCCATATCTCTGTTCTCTGTTCCTGAGATGCATTAGAAGCCAATTCGCTTCAACTATCTTTCATTTGGCAGGACATGCAGTCGGGAAAGGAGTCTTTCATATAGGTCACATTTGGGACCTTCAAAGATAAAGGGACATTCAAGCTCAGAGAACTGCCTTTGTTTTGTGTGTGTATAGAAACTGGAAACTTTACACAACAGGAGAACAGCAGAGGAAGAACAAAGACACTGATGCAGAAAAGTACGTAGTGGAGTGTTCATTTTGCCCTCAGACCCTAAGTTGTGTCCTCGCTGTAAGCTTTCTGTCGGAACCCTGAGGAGGCACTGAGGCTGGTATTCAGAGCCCCCCCACCCACCCATAACCTGCCTCTGTTTCCTGAGTGCTTGAATGCTGGAATTAAAGGCCTGCTCTACTATGTCTGGAGAGCACATTTTTTATTTCTAATACACTCAGTTTGGACGAGGTGCAGTTTAGATATTCAATAGCCATATGTGGTCCACGATCACAGTATGAAGAGCAGGCTTCCGGAAAGATAACGCCAATCATATTGGTATGGCTCTCTCTCTCTCTCTCTCTCTCTCTCTCTCTCTCTCTCTCTCTCTCTCTCTCTCTTTAGCTCTTACTGTACTCTATATCTATCTTGCCTTGTTATTTATTATCTGCCTTC
>NC_022009.1:115499180-115502684 GCF_000317375.1 Microtus ochrogaster
AATTAAAACACTAGTTTTGTAGAAAATATATTAAATATTTTTGTGTTTACAATATAGAATATCTCATCTGTACAGACCTAGGTCATAAAGTCTTTAATTATTAATAATGGAAGCCCTCTTAGTCCAAAGTTTATATAGTTCAGCTGTCTTTTATTTTGAATTCTGAAGAAGTGAACACAAGACAGAGAATAAACTAGAGCCAGAGATAATTGATTAAAAACTGAAATCTCTGAGCTTTTAGCATATGATTTTTATATCAAATCACAGTTATGTGGTGTGTGTGTCTGTGTGTGTGTGTGTGTGTGTGTGTGTAGTAGAAATGAGCAAGTACACATGAAGTAAATATGATGCTAATACAGATCTCTGAATTCTATATTTGTATATGGATATGCTCAGATATAGACCATGCTGTTGCTTACCTGTCATTACATCTGCATTTAATACTAATTTTCTTATTCATATTCATATCAATTCATTTTCATATGATTCTACTGTAACAAATGTAAATGCCTTTTCAAATTCTGTAAATAGGGATTTTCCATTTTAGTACTAGCTAATAGTGGGAAGCATGTACTTGGCTCACTTAATATTATTATTACTTAGATATTTTTTTAATAATAGTGTTTGCAGAAATGTGTGAGTCCAGTACCTTTTACTAGATTTGATGAGTTCCACTGAATTTGCTATATTAGCTCTAACACAAATCCAAGTTTCCCCAAACTAAAGTACGGTTTTTTTTTTTAAACAACCATGATAAGAGAGTAAATAATTTGTAGCTCAAGTGTTGAGCTTCCTTTGACCTTTTATCTGACTTAAGTGATTGTTTTTTAATGGGAGTCCTTTGGGGGAATCAGTTGCCTTGATTCCCTAAATGGTTTTTATCTCAGTATAGGTAGAGTTGGACTCCCAGGCTTATTCAGGTCAGATGGCTTTGAAATGCATTAGTGACCTGAGCACTGGTTCAGCAATTTGCTGTTTTGGCCAGAACCTACTTTTCCACAGGTAAGCTCTCTAGGCTTTACCTCTTTCCTGCAGTACTCATTCTGAATACTTGAGTTTTTTTCCTAGTGGTACCCTAGAATGGCAGAAGTGAAATTGGAAATGTAAACACCAAGATGCTGGAAATGGTACAAAATCCACTCGTTTTATTACTCTTCATTTTAGAAGGTGCAAACTTTTATCATATTTTTGAAGACAAACATCTTTTAGTTTTTTAGAATTACGTTACAATTTTTGGCATAATTTTAATCATTTAAACCAACAAAACAGTCCCAAATGAGAAATCCTATGACTGGCATTGGGTAGATGGGGTATGTAAATATGAAACTGATACAAATAGCTGGCACCATTAAGGTGTGGTGTTTATATACTACTAAAAGAATTTAGAAACACAGATTTATTCCTAAAAGGACTGGCCACAAAGGCGGGCAGGGGGGCAGAGTGATGACAATGATGATGTCTGTTGAAAATTGAGGGGTTACTAGAATTTCGCCCCTCATTATATGAGAGAGAGTATATATGTATGCATTAGAAGAATAGATGGAAGAATTGTGGTAGAAATGCCTTACTGTATTTCACTGGTGAGAGTAGCCCTGTTGATGCACAGTTAGAGGGTGCGTATCAGTGTGAACTCAGTCTGGACAGAGGGGTCGAAGGCTGGTAGTGAGGAGAGAGAATGCCATTTCTTCAAATGTTATTCATTAGGCTGCTGAATAATGCCAGCATGGTCTGCGCTGAGCCACTCCGTTATTTATGGGGCCGCTCCGTTTTCCAGACATGTCCTTACGATTCCATCTTGCTCCGTGGATCTCAGGTGTATAAATAACTCTTAGTAATGATTGGGGGAAAAGATATAAAGGAAAGATAGAGGTCATATCCAGCTTAAAAAGGAAATTTACATCTAACCTTGTCAACAATTTGGTTATTCGGTTTATATATAGGAAGGATATTTGGGTTTGACCAAGAAGATAAAGGAATAAATGTATAGTCCTATATTTAGTTCATAAAAGTCACTTGCAAGGTATAGGATAGATTTTTATAGTAAACAATGGAAAAAAGAGGAATTTATTTGACTGGAAACTAGATAAGGAATAATATGGCTACCCCAAAACTATAACAACATTATGTATAGTTGTTAAACTCCTGAAAGGGAGGCAGTCATCTTAACTCAAATAGCATCATATTCTGGAAGAATTGATAAAACAGCCCCCAAACAGTTAGAACATTAGAGACTGTGTAAGCACTATGCTGACCTATAATTCTAGTGATATTTGTAGCTGAGTTTCAGAACTCCTCCACATTGATCTGTATGGTTTATTTATGCCTGCCAGAGAAGAGTGGTGTGCAGATCCCAGCAAAACACTCCGGAGATGTGAGAGAACCCATGCCTGGTACCATAAGCCCAGTTGACATTTCATGCCTGGGCATGCAAAAAGCCAAGGAGGGAACCTACTACTGCTAAGTAACTAAATTGGCATAGCATTAAACTACCTTCTAAAGTTCTATTTTCAAAATATCTGCGTTCAGCCTCTCTTTGCAGTGAACGGTGATGAATGAAGAAACAGGTGGGGATCCCAGATGCTGAGAGTTAGTGATACTGGAACGCTTAGGCACACATTCATGCTACCCACTTTGAGGTTGAGGAAACACTGCATGAGACAGGGCAGAAAGCATGTGACTTCTGACTGCTTTAGAATAAGGCACTGCCTTAGCTTACTTCCTCTCTGGACGCCTGACAACTGACACACTCATTAGCTTCTGTTGAGTTGTCGGTCACGATCACATACAGCAGAGATAGAAATTCTGACGAGGGAGAAATGGATTAGGAAAAGCTGCTTGTAAAATATCTTTTTTAAAATCTTCTTCTATGGACTGTTGGAAGAACTCATGGGAACCTTTGGTACAGTGTGTCACTTTCAAAAAAACAAATACAAGGATTTGTGGTTGTTAAGAGGCTTCTGTCTCTCCCTCAGCTTTGGGTGGTTGGTAAGGTTGCAGGTTGAAGTGATGTGCTTAGTCATCCTTCAGAAATGATTCTACCTTTATTAGTATTGCTTGCAAACAGAAACAAAGAACATTTAGTGTTTCTAGGTGGTCCAGAGATTATCTCCAGGAGATACACCCAGAGTAGTTATAAAGTAATAAATCTGACTTTAGCCTGAATGTGTACAGTTTTGGTTAAGAGATCTATAGATTCAATAAGCTATCACTTGTCCACATCTCCAGGAGGCATTTGATGACATCTATAGATATTTTTGGGTGTTAAGGAGGTGGTAGTAGATATATGTTATGTGCTTGCTGTGGGTAGAAGGTGGGAGGTAGTATACATCCCCAACTGCTAATTATGTTGAATTTGAGAATCCTGTGACTCAGGATAGTTTGAAAACAACCTATCTTTCTAAGGGCAAGTCTCTGTCTTTCCATTTGCTCAGTCATTTTATTTCTTTTCAAAATTTATTTTAAATGTCTTTTAAAGATATAAGTGTGGCGGTTTCTCAGGAAATT
>NC_022009.1:115503445-115509884 GCF_000317375.1 Microtus ochrogaster
CAGTTTGGATGCTCACCTTACTAAACCTGGATGGAGGTGGGCGGTCCTTGTACTTCCCACAGGTCAGGGAACCTTGATTGCTCTTAGAGCTGATGAGGGAGAGGAACTTGATTGAGGGAGGGGGAGGGAAATGGGAGGCGGTGGCGGGGAGGAGGCAGAAATCTTTGATAAATAAATAAATAATAAATAAATATCAAAACAAAAAAGATATAAAGATGTACCACATTAAATAGGATGCTAGAATTGGGATTAGATACTGTGGTCTCAATTCTGAATATCTTTAAGTAAAGTTTCTCCAATTTCAAGTCAGTTCTCTCTCTGAAAGGATAACAATCAAATGAGATTTCCAGCCAGTTGATGCTTGTTTCTTTAACCCATCAAAGAGCTTTATTAATTCATACTGGATGAGGAGTTAATCTGACATGGAGGAGAGTCAGACTTGAGAACCGTTAAAACATATAATTCAGTTTTATTATGTTTCAGAACACAGCTCTCTTTTGTTGGTGAATTCAGGGAAGGAAAGGTAGATTACGCATCTTTAGAAACTTGCTTTTCTGTATACAAAGACAATCACTTCTAATTAGCCATGCATTGTTTTGAGTGCAAACTGTGCTGTTAAAATGGTGATTGAAGCAGTGCTATCAGTTGCTCCTCAGTAGAAGCAGTATTTCCTTCTTGGCTCTATTGATTTGCTAACGAATCTATTTTATGTTATAATGGTATGAGTATAAAGCCTGCCCAGCACTTCTGAAATACAATAAATCCTTAGAGTCCTTAAAGATGGAACACAACATCCTATTTATTCACTTTGCTTTCACTAAGCAGAGAAATTTGTATAATATGGCAGTCACCCTTGTAACATGTTTAAGCTGTGATTTAAATTTAGCTTCATAAGGCATCTGCAGCAGATGCTTGTGCTTCTAATGATATCTGCGGTGACTTTCACGTCTGACAAGTCTGGAATCTCTAATGGAAGTTTTTCAAAATAATAAGACAGAAAAGGAGCACTAGAATATTCTGGAAAATAGAAATTCAAATCATTTTGGGTAAATGCATCAGGCTAGAGATTGCCCTAGTTGCTGATTACAGCCATTAGGTAGTCCCCTCATGAAGGAAAGTTAGCTATTGATTTGTGCATTTGAATTTCTTTTAAAATAATTGACATTTTTTTTCTGTTGTGGATCCTTATCTCAGCTTATAAAACTCAGCAAGGGGAATCCCTCCTATTCCAGCAGCTGCCTGGTGTTTGGAGACATTTCCTTCTACTTGCTAAGCTAGAAGTGAGTCACATATAATATTCATAAACCACATACAGTCAATGAGTTCCAGTGTGTATGTGTGTGCTGACAGTGTAATTCAATGGAATTAATGATGGATAGATTTACTTTAAATAGAGCATTTCCAAAATTTAGTTCCTAGAATCTGTCTTCTAATTCTGTATTCTTGTTTTTCCTTATTGCACTACCCACAATGAAAAATACACATAGAACACTGGCTTAAAAGTAAATATGAGCTATATCAATGAAATAAACATGTATTGACCACGATCATTTCATTAACATATTAGATTAAGAATTAGCCTAAGGATAAATTGAGAAGTTTTATTGAAGCTGGGTCTTAGATGAAAATGTCAAATCAGTAAAATGCATATGATTATGGAAACACAATTAATTATTTTATTTGAGGTATTTTCTAACAGTCCCAACTAGAACTTTGGAATTCAGTCCAGCAGCAGTGTTAACCACTAAGAACTAGTATCCGGAGCTTCAGATTAAAGGGCAGGGTCTCTAATAAGTCTTCTCTTGCTTACTTCAGACCCAGCTACAGGTTCCACACATCTTCAGAGCAGCCACATTCTGTGTCAACTGGCCATCCCTTAGGGTGTTTGGTCAACTAAGTGTGGGTTTGTGTGATAATTTCTTGAATATAATTGTCTCACAGATCACAGGACAGTTCTATAAGTATGAGTAAAGTTTTCTTATAGACAATAGAATGACAACAACAGCTGGAGGCTGTAGAAGTGAGCTTCTAGCAGCTGGGGTGTTTTACAACATGGTGTATTGACCAACAAGGAAGTTCCATTGTGCTTCAGTGTGTGGAGTTGTTGCTAGGGATGTGTTACAGGAGGTGGTTTAAACTGTTAAGGCCTGAGTTAAGTTCTTCATGCCCTCTACCCCCCAGGTAGAGGAGACAAAGTGTTCCAGGCCTCTACTCACATGCTTGGTCTTGGTTGGACAGCCTCCATGCTGAAGGTATTGAGGAGGCACCCATTCTTACAATAGCATTTTCATCTCTTAGGAAATTTCAGGCAGTTTGAAACTCCTTTTCAAAGACACACAGCAAAAATTAGATAATTTCTTTACTATGTTCCATGCAAATACTAAAAACAAACAAATTGGATACAATGAATTTTTATTGTATGCTTAAAATATGCTAGTTATTATTTTAACCATAAACCGTTAAGTAAAAGATATCTATCTGTAAGAACCTATTTATAGTGGAAGACATCAAGTGGGTAGGGAGTGTTGATAATAAGCAAGTAAGGTAATAACTACCAGAGAGTATTTTTAAAACATTGTGAGAGTTTTGTAGACATACCAAATAAGAGGACTTTCGAAGAAACTTGAGAAATCTGTTGACTAAGGGACTGAGTGTGTGAGTTATGGGAATATTTGTCAGAAAACGGCTCCAGGAACGGGAAATGGTTCTTGAAACAAGAGAACATTTAAATTTTGGTATAGCTGTAAAGAACTGGATGTTTTAAGTAGCTTTGTAAAATTGTCGACGGAATTCATACAAAGGTTAGAGTAAGATCTTAGAATGAAATCAGTATGCTGTAAAATAACGAAAATAGAAGGAAAGCCTTGTATTTCAAAGTCACATTGAGATCTTGTTTGGAGGTTCGAGCAGGGGAACGCAGCTACTTGAGTACCCTTGACCAAAGACCGGTCCTCCTCTATTCAGGGAAGGTCGTCTTCTTCGACCAAGTGCTCAGCTTTGGGAGAGACCCACACAGAGTGGGGAGGGAGAAAGGGGACACCTGCTTAGCCAGCTAGATCAGCCAAATCAACTCTGGCAATCAACGGCATGACAGATGTCACCGAGGATCTTCTAATAATAGAGAAATAATAAAGAGGCTATCGACTTCAGGTATTATTCAGGCTTTAAGATATTCATCTTACTTATACCATGGTAGTGGTACCAAAAAAAATAATTTTCTATATTGAACTACCAAGTAACAAAACCTTTGAAGGAAAACTTGCCTATAATGTGACTGATTATCATTGCTAAAAATCTGTCAATCACATTTGCTCAAGTTGAAGATGAGAAAAATCAAGATTAAAGCAGACACTCTGACCAAGTATACATAAAACTTCATAAAAATCTCCTGAGACAAAAAGTTAGTTCTTTGAGAAAAACAAACAAACAAAAAAAGATATTATGATAGATACTGATGTTATTCAGATATGCCTTAAAAACCTATGTTCCAAGTTGGGAAATACAAAAGAAATATATTTTTAAAACAGTAAATAACAAAAAATGAAAGGGGAAACAAAAATGACAAATGCTTAGCCAAATTAACAAAAAGAGATAGAGAAGATCCAAATTAATTAGAGATGAAAAGAGAGATAGTATTATAGATACTGATGTTATTCAGATATGCTTTAAAAACCTATGTTCCAAGTTAGAAAATATAAAAGAAATATATTTTATAGACTCATATAGCATACCAAAAATCAAACCAAGATGAAAATGCAATCAACAGTGAACTCCATGCAGCAAAAACCAGTTTCCCATATAACAAATCCCAAGACCAAATAAATTCATTGCAGAAATGTACCGGATTGTCAGAAAAGAGCATCAATACTATATCTATTTATTCAGTGAGAGAGAAAGGAAAATAATGCTTTCAAATTCTTCTCATGAAGCCAGTTCTACTCTAAAACCTGGATAAAGATATAAGGACCAAATAAAGATACAACAACACGGACAAAAATTACAAGAAAGAAGAAAGAAGGAAAGAAGAGAAATAGTAATAAAAGAAGAGAGAAGAATGAATTAAAGAAGGAAAATTGCAGACTGTTCTTGATGAATATAGATGGAAAATTTCTCAATAAAATTCTTGAAAACCTAATGCAATAGCACACCAAAAGATCATTTATCATGATTAACTTGGCTTCATTCCAGAGATACAGGTGTTCAATACACAAAATCAATCAAGGTAATAATCATATAAACAGACTCAAATCATAAGGATATTTTAACAGATGAAGAAAAGGTCTTTGGAAAATACGAGACTCTCTCCTAAAAATAGTTACAGAGAGACTAGAAATACAGGCATCATACTTCAGTGTAATAAATGCTACATATAACAAGTCTCTAACTGATGTCAAAGAAAGAAATCAAATGATCTCCCACTGTCATGGATCATAAGACTTAATGTTATCAAAATAGGTATCCTATCAAAGAACATCTATGGATTCAATACAATTTTGTTCAATATTTTAGGGCCATTACTCAAAAATAGAAAAAAAAACAGTCTTAACATTTATATGGAAACACCAGAAACTATAGATAGCCAAAACAATCTAAAGCAAAAAGAATATTGCCGAGGCATCACTATTTCTGACTTCAAGTCATATCACAGAGTCATAGTACTGAAAAAGAATAGACACATAGATCAACTGAGTGGAATAGGGGTTCCAGAAATAAGTCCTCACAAGTGCAGTTACCTGGTTTTTTTTTGTTGTTTTTTTTTGTTGTTGTTGTTGCTAAAAACCATACAGTGGATAAAAGATAACTACTTCAATAAGTACTGTTGGGAAATATGGATGTCAACATGCAGAAAATAAAACTAGATCCCTGTCTTTCATCTTGTGCAAAACTCAGTTCTGAAGAGACTTTCTGAATTGGACTCTATACTACAGACAATGAGTCCCACAATCAACAAATGGGATCACAGGCAACTAAAAGCACCTAAAAGAAACTGTCAATCAAATGCAAGGCAGGGCACAGAGTAGGACAAAATATTCGTCAGCTGTGTATTTGTCAGAAGATTGGTGTATAGAATAGCAACATAACTTCAAAATCTTAAAACCAAGAAAAAAATTTTAAATGACCTACAGAACTTAACAGAGTTTTCAAAAGAGTACAAATGCTTAGAAAAAACTACAAAAAAGTCTTCAGTGTCTGTAGCCATGAGAAAAATGACAATTCAAACCCCTTTACGATTCCATCTTATTCTCATTAAAATGGATATGATCAAGCATAAAAATGAAGACAAATACTGGCTTGGTTGTGGGGAGAGGAGAACCCTTACAAACAGTTAGTAGTCAACTAGTATCATTGCTTTGAAAAACAGTCTGGAGGACTGAGAAAAAGTACTCTCAATGCAAGCTACTTTAAGGTGATGTAGCTACAACAGTTTTGGGTGGGCATTCAAAGGACTCCTTTTCGTACTATGGAGACACTTGAAAGCCATGCTCATCCCTGCTCTGTTTACAAAATAGCTAATAAATTGAAGCTGCCCTAGATGTTCATCACCTGAAGAATAGATAAATAAGATGTAGTGTAAATATACATTGGGGTTTTATTCAGCTGCAAAGAAAAGTGAAATTATAAAATGGAAGGTCAAGGAATGAAACTGGAAAGATATACAGAGTGAGTTAATTGAATCTCAAAGGAAAATTCATGCACTCTTTTTCAGATCCAACCTTCAACTTTTTATTTCCGCTGTTTAACTTCAAGTAACTGGGGAAACCTGGAGACTAGGAAGATGACATTCGAGGGAATTCTTAGGGGAAGGAAAAAGTAGAAAATACATAAAAGGAAAGTAGACAGTGGGGATGCCTGAGGTGATAAGGCTCATTTATGGAGAGGGAGCGGGGCTTGGAAAATGAGAGGGCTGGAGGAGGGTGTACTAACCAAAATGAATGGTGTATGAGAAAGCAATGTGAGAATCTACAACACTGAAACTCAAATAAAACAATACAAAGAAATGAAAGAGCTAATCCACATGGCTAGACAGAGTTGTTCTAAGGAGCAGTGAGTTACTAGGCAACCTTTCCCCCTTTCCCTAACCCTGTGCCTTTCCCCTTTCCCACTGCCTCCTAGTCACCACACTGTGTTCGTGACATCACTTGAGCTCTCACATGAGTGACAGCATATGGATGTTTGCAGTCTCTACCCAGTTTATGTCATGTGATGGAAGATCCTCCAGCTCCATTCATTTCACAAGCCGTTGCCTCTAGACATCTAGTTCCACGAATAAAATAAAAATTGTTTCAGTACTTAACTTTGGAAATGATCTTTTCTGATTGTAGCAATGCATTATCTCTTGATGACATGTTGCCATTACTGGAGGACAAATTGTACTCTAGAAAGAGCTTAGGAAACTAAGTCATATATATATATATATATATATATATATATATATATA
>NC_022009.1:115509984-115532212 GCF_000317375.1 Microtus ochrogaster
ACTAAGTCATATATATATATATATATATATATATATATATATATATATACACATATATATGTATATATATGGTTAATTTAATATTAATCTTGGTAAAAGAAATGATTGGATGTGATTTGCTTGGTTATATGGCTTTAAATTGATTTCTAAAATAGTTAGACTTGGCCTTATTATGTGAAGGACTTAGAATCTTCTATACATAATGACCTACAAAATATAAGAAAATTTTGGAGTTTAAGTAAGATAAAACACGTGTTATATTAAAAATTACTTTTATCAACAGAACATTAGAGATATAATCTACAAATACGTACTATATAGTTGAGCATTGCTATGCTTACATAAAGTTGTTTTTTATCCTATGGAACAATGGATGAATCAGAATAAACAGTGAATAGCTTGATAACAATTCAGATTTTTATATAACACATATATTAGTGTACACCTGGAAGTTATGTTCTTTAGCTCTGGAGATGTTTAATTTCAGTCAGTTGATTTATTTATCATTAGTTTGAAGAGAACCACTCTTTACTTCATTTTTCTTAATGCTCCTGTATATGTTCTTATTCAATCACATAGTTGGATTATTAAAACTGCTCAATGGAAAGCTGTAAATCCTTTTCATTTAGTCATAACCTTCCTTTATGTCAGCTCTGTATCAGATAAGATGCCAGGCAATTCACAGAGAATAATATGACCAAACAATGTTAGGTGGACTGAGGACCTTTCATTAAAATCAAGAATAAATGTTATTGACTGGGGAAGAAGAGGAGGCAGAGTCTCATTTGCAGTTCTTGGTCTCATTGATAAGAGTTTGGAATCAGACTCAGAAGGGAAAGTGACAACAGTTTGTTGACTTTAGAGAGAGAAGACAGCAGGGCAGGGGAAGAGGAACTCTAGGCAGCTGCCAGGAGGAGGGACAGAGAAAGGAGAGGCTGACACAGCCTCAGCTCTAACAGAACACAGACAGAAAGGGGCCACCTTGCAGGATTACATGAGTACACAGCAGAGAACAAAGAACTGGGTTGCTTAGGTCTTTGTTTCTTGTAGTTTTCATTGAAGAAGCATGCAATTGTCTGTTTTTAGTGTCACATGTTCCTTGGACAGAGAGTCGCTTTTCAACCAAGGAGGAAATATGTAGATTTAATGTTATTTCAGTCAGCTAAGACTTACTCTGGGTGGTCTAGAACCCAGGACGTGTCTAAGATAAGAAATGCGAACAACTAATTTAGCTTATCATAGCTATTTCACCTTCTCATTTTTGTTAGCTTTGAGTTAGTGTGATGTCCCTGCCATTTGCTTTTCTTTAATCTTATAATTAGCTACACACAGATTTAATAGTCCCTGAAATGTCATTGATCATTTATTTCTTATCCAGCCATGATGACTAGTCAGTGCTTCAGACTGAGTCACAAATAACCTGACAATTGCCCCCTATAGTCAATGAAATATGTATTTATGATTATATTAATTAATTTGTGAGGGTGGGGTTATGTATATGTGCTTGTTCAAGTGTGTGTGTCTTCAGGGCAGAGGTTGACAAAGGGTCATTTTTCTTCAGTCATTTTCTATCTTTTGAAACAGAGATGTCCCTGAATGTAGAGATTCCTGATTCAGCTAGCCCGGCTGGCATTTAAGTCCCTGGGATCAACTTGTTTTTCCTTTCCCTCTTGCTTCCAGCATTGGGGTAACAGTTTCCCACAACCATCCCTGACTTAGTGAGTTTGGTGCAACCAAACCCAGGCTTTCGTGTTTGTGTGGCAAGCACTTTATTGACAAAGCCACATCCCAACCTTCTTCAATGTTTAAAATTCCTTTTCTATTGCATCTTATTGGCTCTCGATTATGGACTTAGTGTTGGAGAAAGCCAGTATATGACTTGCTGAAACACATGCATTTGTCTCAAAAGGTGAACAGAAGTAGCTGGTTTGAAAAGGTTGCTTTATTTCTCCTTTTCCTGCCTAGCACCCCGTACTACAGGGACAGATGGGGGTATACTGTGCAGTTAACAGCTGTTATTTTCCACAGAAATTCACTAATGTAGATGGTGGAGAAGAAGAGAAAGTTATTGGAAATTACTGGAAAGTCTTAAAAATCAGCCTTGGAAGATTTTGCCTTTACGAGTTCTGAAAGTCATGGGAGTATTATAAGCAAATAGGTAAGTTGGGAGGATGTGAGAGGTATTTATAGACTGATGACTCGGTCTGTAAATGACAGCTTAAGATGCTATGGATATTACAGGAGGCTCAGAGACTGGCAATATAATTTGGGCTGGTTTTATAGAGCACCCTGCTTTTCAAACACGGGATGGATTAGATATCGAAGAAAACTGAACTTGTGATAGCATGATAATTCTGTTTTGAAGAGATAACTATAATAAGGTACATGAGAGCAAGGAGAGGCCAAAGACAGGAAGAAAGATAAGGAAGGAAGAAACTTTAATGTGCATTTTAAAAATGGCAGCTTTACAATGGAAGTTTTAAAGCCAGATGAATCAGGGTTTGGATAAATTTTCTCTCACTGTGACAAGATAGTTGAGATTATCTCCCCCAAAGTGGAATAATTTTACTGGTTATGGTTTCAGCCCATGATAGCTTGGTCCAGCAGTGAGTGTGTCCTGGCAGAAAGCATGTAGCAAAGGAGGTTGGTCACTCGCTGGTGGCTAAAAAGCAAAGACAGAAGAAATCCCCAGGGCCCCAGTGTCTCTCTGAAGGGCTTATTCCCAGGGATTTTCTCACTTTCTCTGTGTCCTCTACTTCCCCACAGTGCTGCAGAGTGGTAACCAAGCTTCCAGCTCATGGCCTTCGTGGAGTTTCTAAACCATAGAAATCAGCATCCAGTTAGAACACTGAATAAAAACAGAGGCTCAGAGAAAAACAGTAGTTAGATGTATTGTAGTTGATGGTTTTTTCATGAATGTTGAGACTAAGCTTGCATATGTGATACTTATAAAAAGATGTTTTGGAGAGATCTCTTGTTTCTACTCAGCTGTATGAGAATTTGAGAAATCACCATTCCAAGATATGGATGTGAAAAGACGGAGCAAACTAAAATAAAAATAACAACTCAGTTTGGATCTCCAGAGCAGTGCAGACATAGGGAAAACTTCTCCACAGTGGAGAAACAGATGGGGAGACAAAAATCAACATTTAGCACAGCAGAAACGCATGTAAAAATGTCTCTGTGAAAGCTCGTATTGGGAAGTAAAGCCCTTACTGTAAGGGAAAAGAAAACTAGTAGAAGGTTCTAGTGGACTATTTGAGACTTAAAAACTACAAGGCACAGCAACAGGGAGGCTTCTAAACTTTTTTTTGACTTTACCTCAAGGTCCTCCCAAGAGAAAAGTCCCCTAATGTTTCTGTCAAGAATGGAAATTTTGGAATGAACTAGAACATTGTATTTTACTGTTGGGAGCAGTGAGACCCCAGATCCTGAATTTCTTGTAATCCCCTGATCTGAGTGCCTATAGCTGCTCTGAGCACGAGACCTTCAGGAGTTCCTGATGGCAGGAGAGTGGTTTCTGGTGGGTTTGGCTATCTCTATATAATCTGCCCTTGACCACAATAAAGGGGGCATTCTTGGGGAATTCAAGGATGACCTGTGTCGTTGTCTCTCTGTCTCTGTGTGTCTATGTATTTTAACCTCCAGCCCCTTGCCCGAAGTTCAGTAACTGGGTGCCAGTGCACAGAGTGCAGACACGGGGCATTTTACATAAACCATTCTTCTATCAAGATAACCTATTTTCATAGGGCTTAACCCAGTGAAGATCTTCACACAGCCCAAATTGCATGAGAATAGAGAGATGCTCAACTTTAAGCACTCAGGGCAATCTGTGCCACTTAGGAGGGACAAGAAGAACACTATGACACATGCAAGTAGTTACAGGCTAAAGGACACACATACAATCTCCCCTAAAAACTCAGTTACAGGAACCTACTGATGCTTCCTGCCATATTGTTAAGGGCTCATTTCACTGTAGTTTCTATTAATTTATTGGAAAAACTGAATTAAATTACACAGCTCCTATAATGACATGTTCACTTTTTAATAAAAATTTCCAAGGCATACTAAAAGAGCAACTTTCACACACCTGTCCTCTGGGGGAAAAATTGCACAAGAAAAATTGCACAGAATCAGTTAGATATGGAAAGAACTTCAGAATGATCAGATCAAGAATTAAAATTAAGCATCATGCAAAGAGTTAAAATGGGAAAAATAAATGGCACACAATGGATAGTGGATGTGCACTGAGAAGGGAAAGTTCTAAGAAACGTTCAAAAGATGGGCTAAGGACAAATCAAACTGTTATACTAATAAAAAGTGCTTTTGATGAATTCTTTTGTAGACTGGCTACATTTGAAGATAATAAACCTGTGTAAAACTGAAATGCAAAGGTAGAAAAAACTGAAATAAAGCACACCCAAGAACAGTTATACAAATACAAAAGGTGTATCAGGACCAAGATTCTGAGGCTGGAGAGATCAGAGGTCCCAGGGTGAAGCTATTAGTATGATTTTGCCAAGTAACAGTGTTAAAATGACTCATCATGATTTATCATACCCTAGGTCAGTGAGTCTCTCAACCCTTAGAGAAGCTTCTTTGTGTATTAGATGGCAATTAACACAAAGGTCCATAAGAGACTGTGGACTGCTCAGCCTTACAGAGGTTGATAATACTCCATTCCTCATCCCAAGGAATCAGCATGGAACAGAGGGCGGAGAGACTGTAAGATGGCCGATGATTACACCAAAACAGGTTCTTCTGAAGACACCAGGGAGGCCACACGTATGAACTCAGAGATTGTGACAGCACACACAGAACCCAAGCAAACTCAAATCATTTAAAACCTCAGCATGGAGAGAGGAAGTAGAAACAAAGCCTCACCCCCAGATGAGGAGCTACTGAAAACTGAGAGTTGTCAGGGAAGAAAGAGTCAATTTCCTGTAAAGATGTCAACTACGTGCTCATTGGATGATTTAACACCTGAGAGTATATGGTCTGCACAAACTGGACTTTGAGGGTTTTAAGTAAATAGAAGAAAAAAGTTGGGTGCCTAGGGAATTTGGAGTTGTAGATCTGGGAGGAGGTGGTGAAGGTGAGCAAACGTGATCAGACTGCACTTTATGAAATTCTCCAAAAATTAAAGAAAATCTTAAATCCACAAATAGGAAGAAAGGACTCTGGAGATGAATAAAATGTGCTGGCCTAAATAAAGTTTTAAATTTTATTTTTTTTAACAGAAAATCATTTCTTAAAAATAATGATAGCAATAATGTGTTTCACTATTTATGGTCATGTGCATATGCTTATATATATATATGCTTTCATACAAGTGACAGCAATGATTTGAGGTACAGGTGGGAGGGATTAAGAGAATTTTATTATAGTGAACACGTTCTTCCTGCGAAGCAAAATAGTGTTATTTGAAAATAAATCTATTGTAAGTGTATATTATAATCTCCATGGCAATGACTAAAATGTTTAAGCATAATTCATGCTGAATGAAGAGAAAATTATATCATAAAATTCTCATATAAAACTACAAGATGTAAAAATAATGTGGAAAACAAAAGTAGATAAAAGAACAAAGGCAACAAGTAGAAAATGAGGTGAAGTATAGAAACAGAGAGGCCAGTTGCTTCATCTATTTCAGAAGACAGAAAAAATAAAAGGGACTTGGCAGTAGTACTTAAAAGAGACTTTTAGTCTAGTTGCCAAGGCTCTGAGATCAACTTTATTCTTCATCATGTCTTCTTCCTTCTTACAAGTTGAAGAGAACATCTCAGTATTCAAGGCTCTTTAGTGAGAGAGTACAGACTTAGAGGAGGAATGGGAGACCTTATGATTCTTACAGCTGCCTAGTAAGTGGAAATATCCCCTTAATCTAAAGGAGACTGAAAAACATTTCACTAGCAGGGAAGCATGGAAGAGTCTGCTCCCTCACCAAGGCACGCCTAGTGAGATAGATGTGAAGTTGAACTTTGTCATGAGATAGGTGTCTATGTCCCTTATGTAAACCAAATAAATCACATGAAGTCACCTACCACTCACCTACCACTAATACTAACTCTCATATATATATACATAACATATGTATATATATAAACTAATGTAATATAAACTCTCATTTATAGCACCCTGCACAGGAACTTAGTTCTTGACTCGAATAGAAAGGCATGACTATGTCTTATTGCAATTTAGGCAGACAAGCAACTAGAAGTGGGCAAGGAAGACATGAAGTGAAATATAAAATTGAAATTATGAATTGGTAGGGGTTTATTTTAGTAGCTGAAACTGATTAGTATGTTATAGAATATCTGTAGGATAAAAAGGATGAAAAGAGGAAGATATAAGATGTTGATGGTGTTGAGGCTTCAAGAAGTATATTAGTTTTTAATTGATGAACTAAAAAGAGAGCTTGAAATAATGTAATATATTATTATCAGAGATTTTGTAGGTAGGCGTCAGGGAACTATTGAGTTGGATCCTCTTCCCAGGGTTTACACAAAGCTGAAACTGTCAAATATTCAAGCAAAGTTCAGTCTTTGTAGAAGGTAGGCCAGCAGAGGCTGAAGTGTTCCCCAGGCTGTTCATAGCATCACTGTGAGCTTTTTCAAGACTATGAGGAAAGAAGGGAAGAATATAAACAGTAAGATCAGGACAAGCCAGGACACAGTCTTTTAAAACAACTAAAAGCCAGTTTATGCAGTCTTATTAGAATCAGCCAACATCCCTTTCCTTTCCAATCCATTGTGACTTAATCATGGAAGTTAACAGATATCATTCAAAGGTCTCAGGTACACTCAAGACTCAGGTGGTATACATGGTTACATCTTACCAGACCATATTAAAATTCTACCTATATTAGGAAATAGTTTCGGTGGATATAAAGTCAGTATGTACTTTGCTTAGATTGAAATTCAATTTTATTGCTAACACCACAGATAAAACATATACAAACCCATAGGTTACCACATTGTAGCTTATAGAGCAATTATGGGACAAATTAAGATACTTCATGTTTATAAACTATTGAATTACATATCAATCAATAAACATACTACAACTATGTAATAATTAATAGATTATGGGTCAAAATGAAAAAGCTTGTTACCCACATTGATGTTGTCTTCAATAGTAAGTGTGAATTTGAAAAATTTATCAGGTCAAAGTTCTTGCAAAACTTTGATGGGTTTCTTGTGAGCTATTTTGGACCCCCTGTCTTATTTAATATGCACAGGGCACCAAGCTATGCTGACTTGGAGTCTTTAAACTTTAGCTTTATGCCTGAGACACGACAGGGAGCTCTTATTATTTATCATTTCTACAACATTATCTGGCACTGTTTTGTTACTCTAAGTATCAATTATTTTTTAATGGCTACATTTTCATATGCATAAAATGAACAGCAAAACAAAATCAACTCTGGACATGAGAATGATGATGTTTAAGGAACCTCTACTTTCCTGAAATAAGCTCCAGATTTATCACTGTGCTTTGTCCCTGTCTCCGGAAAGGCAAGGGTTACATTACTTATAACTGGTTTCTGCCAGGCTTTACTTTAATTAACAGAATGTGTCTGTGACTAACAATTTCTAAGGGCATCATACAAATATCGCTCTGTGTTTTATGCTTGCTTCTTGCTTTTCGAGAAAGCATTCTGGATTAGAATAGTGCAATCTTCCCTGATAATTCACTTAATGGGAGGAATGGCTGCAGCAGTGCTTTTAAGGAGATGATAGACCTGGAAAGTGTTGAGGCAAAGAAGCCACATACATAACCAGCTTCCCACTTCTTAGAGCTTAATGTTTTTAATAATAGATTGAGTTGTTAGCTAGCTGCTTGACAAGTTTATTGTCCTTATCCAGTTGCCAAGTAAGAAACATTCCCAAACTGACAGCAGGGATTAAAAACACCTACAAGTGATCCAAGCCATCAAGAGCTCGTAAAACTTAAGATGAGGTGTTCACTCTGCTGTGCCCCATTGGCCAGGCTTTTTCCTTGGAGCAATGGTCCCCTGCTGCTGCAAGTAGAGATGGCAGACATTTCAAGGTGAAAGCATCAATTTTTAACTGAAATGCTTAAGCTTTTCCCCAAACAAAGTAATTTTTTTTACATCTCCATATTTGAAGCTGATTCATGAACCAAACTGGATTAAGAACTAAGGGAAGGTGTGTTTCTCTGTGCACCTCTGAGGTGCTCTTAAAAAGAAATTATGTTATCATCTATTCAATTTATAGTATGAATCTGTAAAAGAATGTATCATGTAAGATTTCCTTGTAAGATAGCTGCCCAACAATTTGTCTGTCATTGTTGAGGACTGGAATCATTTGGGAAGCTCTCTGCAGTGTACCAGGATCCTATGCAGAGTTATAAACCCAAGTCACCGAGAGTGAAAGGAAGAACATAGCATGTAAAAGAGGGAGGGATAAAGAAAGTGAAGGATGAGTGATCATTCTTGAACACCCCAGTACACAGTTCACCTGAATGCATGCTCTGTTTGTTTTTCAAAGACATGCAACCAGTCTCTTGCAAACATCCAAAGTCTCTTTCAATGTTCAAAAGCTTCTCTTCAAAACATCCAAAGCATGTCTAAAACTCCAGGTCTCCCTAAAACTCCAAAGTCTGCTAACATTGCAAAGCTTCTCTAAAATATCCAAGGCCTCCTAACTTCTAGGTCTTCTAAAAATCAGAATAAGTCACATACTTTCATAGCTCAAGAGGAAGGAATCAGGACACAGTCACAAACAAAGGAAAGCAGAAACCAAAGCGAATAGTCTAAATAGCTCAGTGTTGGGTATGTGGGATTCGCTCATGATCTTCTGAGCTCCAGGGAGTCTTGGGACAGCTACATTTCCCTAATTCTGCCATCCATAGCACATATGACAGTTCTTTCAGACACAGGCCATCTCCACTTCCTAGCTGCTGCAGTTCTTGGTACTCGTATCTCCCAAATGCTAGGATTTCCACTACACTCTACTATACTTTCTCTAATAGATTCTCCTTGGCTCTGTTCAGAGACTCCAGTCCTGCCACCTAGTGAGAAGGGTCAATAGCTCCCCATAATCCCCCTTCATGGTTTCAAGAAAAGTAACACCCGGTTGTCTGTTACACTACCAATTTCTGTTGCCAGTGCAAGGTACAGCCGGACCATATCCAAGGACCACAGACTATGAGTGCTGACCCAGAGGGAACAGGTCCTAGTAGATTCTGCCTCAGCAAGGTTGGTATCTTTGCAATCACAGCTGGGGGTCTCCACTTCTGGTTGACTATAATCTATTGTCTCAGAGAATCAGAGGCTTTACTTTAGTGGTAGGTGCTAGTCTTGTTAATTACAACTGATTCTTCAACCTCAGTTGTTCAGGCACCACAAATTCTTAACACAAACTTTATTAACCACATAAATAACCCCGGTAGAGTCTCTTTGCTTCCTTCTGAAACTTCCAAAGCCAGGTCACCATTGTCTGCACTTGCTTGGCATTATCTTCTATGTTTCAGCTATGAGCACGCATGGATTTTCAAGTCCGAAGTTCAAATACTCCTACAATTCTCTCAAAAACACATAATCAGGTCTATGCCTACAATGTCTCATGATCTGGGACCAATTTCTGTCTTAGCAAGGGTTTCAATTGCTGTGACTTATCATACCATGCTCAAAAGCAATGTGGAAAGGCAAGTGTTTAATCTGCTCACACCTCCACAGTATATCATGGAAGAAAGTCAGGGAAAGATCTAGAAGCAGGATTTGATGCAGAAGTCATGGAAGGGTGCTGCTTACTAGCTTGATCTCCATGACTTGCTCAGCCTGCTCTCTTGTAGCACCCAGGACCACCAACCCAGGGGTGGTACCACCCACAGTGAGCAGGGCCCTCCCACATCAACTATCAATCAAGAAAATGCACTGCAGGCTTGCCCACAGGCCAATCTAGTGGAGATATTTTCTCAACTCAGGTTCCCTTTTCAAAACTTATGTCAAGTTGACTCAAACTAGCTAGCACATGTTGTATATGTAAATATGAAAACTTGGAAAGAACAACGGGTGAAATAAATTATAAAGAACAGTCCCTTGAACTAAATGAAAATTATACTTTTTTTAGGTAGCACCTTTGGCAGCTACCTAAGTCAAATTATTGTCTTTGGGGAACAGGATAATCTACGCACTATGGCTTGCTAGCTTCAGAAGTACATTCTGAAATTTCTGTAGCCGATTTTGTTTTCTGGTTTTCTATGATGAAAGATATCTCTATTTTCCTCATGGTAGATGTCAAGACAAAACATTTAGAGCAAGTTGTATCAACTCTCTTAAAAATAGAAATGCGGCATGTATGTCTTCTGTGTATATATTTCATCCAAAAGATTTTACCAAGGCATAAGGAGTGAACAAAAGTGAAATAAGTAAATATTTGTAGGTTCCCAACAAATTATAAAGGTCAAACTTATTGTAGGTGCAATGATTTTATACCCAGGAAGTATTGATCACATACACACATATTTCAGCATTTACCTGAGTGGTTTCCCTATTTCCTATGCTCTTGATGGACTTTGTGTGTGTGTGTGTGTGTGTGTGTGTGTGTGTGTGTGTGCATCTCAGTCATTGTTACCTGTAACATCATAGCATAACTGACTGGGTTTTCATTGTTTGTCATTTACATAGAACCATACACTAGGAATACTGTCCATTGAACCTATGTCTCACATTCTCCACTACACGAAATCCTGCCAGAGACTGGATGAACAAAGATCCATCAACATTAGAAATCTTATTATTGTCAAATTAGCAATATTTTAAAATAGTGAAAATTTGATTTCTGTTATTCTGGAATAAAATCATACTGAATGTCACAACAACCGTGGCAAAGCATTGAAAAGCAGGGCACCTGCCTTTGTTGACACTGACAAGAACTAGTTTATCTTACTTATTTAAGATCTAAAGAGAGGTCCAATCTGTGTTTTATGCCTCATGACTTCCTTTTGTATTTTCAAATTTCTTTTCAAAAATTGTGTTATTACACAGCTTTTCTCAAGTGACACTGTTTCTCTTTATATTTATAGAAAATAATTGTGTCTGATTCTTTGATGAACAGAGAATGACTTTTACCTATTCGATGTAACCTCCCTGCAAACAACTTTCTGTCATTTTGTCCTTCTTAGATATACAGCCACGGTTATGGCAATTGGAACCACCCATTAGGGGTGCTAGGCTCCGAACCTGGGTCTTCTTCCAGAGCAACACACACTTTTGACTGTTGAGTTATCTCTCCACTACCTCAAATTTCTTTTAGTGGAAAAGATTTTCTTTGGTTTTCTGTTCCAACTTCATGGGCCAGGTGTTTGTTCACTGTGAACTGTCTTGTTACATATTGTGTTTGAGTTAGAAAGCCTATTCTTCTTTGAGAACCTTGGATTAGAGACTGTCTGTGTGATGCAGTCACAGGGTTTCCTTTCTGGACTTTCTTTTTTCCCTTTCAATGTCTCAGTCCCTCTCTTCATTCTCCTTTGCCATCTTCCTGTCTTCTTAGATCCATCCTTCCCCCTTCCCCCTTTCCTCTAAAGCAACATCTTGTCTGTAAGCTGCAGAGATGTTCTTCTCCCTTCCTGGCATAGTGGCATATCTAAAACTATTTCATTTTTTATTATTTATCTTTTTTGGGTTTACATAATAAGAGAGAATGCTCAAAATATACTAACTTGACCCAGATACAAGCCACTTTTACTTTTGCAGTAAACTAGTTGAATTAATAAATGTGACGAGAAGATAAGGCTTAGAAGTTAGCAAAGTGTTATCCTGTGGAAAATCCTTTGACAATAAGTTGCATTGAAATCTCCTGGAGTGCGGGGATATCAGAAAATTTAGAGCTTTACATTTTAGTCTCCAAGATGCATATGAAGCAATTGGAGCTATAAGTGATACCATCTTCAGAGTAGAGAGGGAACAAGCTGAACATTTTCTATTTTCTCCTTGGCTGAGTACCAGCTGCAAGATTTTGCCTTTTTAAAACTGTCGAAAGGAAAAAGACTGTTTTATAGGATTTGGGAATAAGTGTTTTTTTTATTCCAATGAAGGGGAAATATTTATTGTATGTGTCATGATATGGTGGGTGGAGGAATTAGTGATAAACAAATTTATTTGAAAAATGGAGACGTGAGAATGTCAAATAGAGTTTGATATTCTCAACGAATATTTCTAGAAAGAGCTACTCTAACCTTTCATATGACTTGAAGTATTATGGTTATTAAGATATGAATGTTATAGTAATACTAATGGGCCAGAACATAATATTGGAAAATCCTTCTCAGGGAGTGCTTGACATCAGTGTTTGGACTAATAAACTTGTAGTCCCTTTAAAACAATTCTGCAAAGAAGTGGGAAGAAACTTTTCTGTTTAAAATGTTTTATTACTGTTGTTCACTACTAATTTCCTCTTAAGAATACTGTTCTTGGCCTGGTGATAAAGCCAAGTCTGTAAAATGCCTATAGCGTGAGCATGATGACTAGTTCAGATCCCCAGAACTCACATATGAAAAGGCTTCATGTGGCTACATGTGTCTGTGTCTCAAGTTCAGGCTGTGATGTGTGGAGAAGTCACAAGCAGGCGAAAGAGCTGCCTGGTAAGCTGGCATGTTCAATGGGTGTGTCCCAGGCTCAGTGACAATTCTGTGTCAGGTAAGAAAGAAAGGAACTGAGGAAGATGTCCGATGTGCACAGACTCTCGTATGCATACATGTACATACATGGCACATAAAACCACACAGGTTTATACACACAAAAATAGCAATTTTACATATTTACCTAGATAAGTACCCTGACTTATCTATGTAACTGTAGCGCACCATGTACAGTTAGACTTGAAGCGTAACTGTCCCATGGGAATTACTAAGTGTACGGAGCCATACAAGATTCCAGAGAAAAATTGGATTTCTCACCAGCAAGTTTGTTTCAGGAGTCAGTGTTAGCATATACAACGTTTGTGATGTCAGATTTTTCTGCCCTTTTGGAATCATGTCTTTTGAGCTTATTTTGACATTGCCAGTGGAAGCTCATGGAAGCAGAAATTTAGCCTCCATTACAGAATTAATTGCAGAGTTGTCCCTTAGCAAAGGCTGTTTAGCAGTAATTTGATCTCTCACTTTCTCTACTGATATATGAATCATAACATGTTTCTTCAGTGTTATCCCCAAATTTGTATTGTTATACTAATAACTTCCCTGGACAACTAAGTATTTGAGTATGAAAGAGTTTTGTAAAGACTCTTGCACTGGTCATTTTGAGAGAGCGCTAAACAGGAGTAGCTACTCCCCTCCTTTGTTTTGTTTTCAGTCCTTCAAAGATACTTTTACTCTTTTTGGCTCCATCATAACATCCACTCATATTAATTCCCAATTTATTAGTCAGAGGTATGATTATACTCATGTCCTGACATATTTACTCTCTATAAACCAATCTTCCTGTAAACGAATTAAATATTTAAGTGAATTAATTATAATTAAAATCTGACAGAAAATCACAGTACCATGGAAGGGTTTATAATCTTGGTATTCCTAATAACTTGGGCTGCTGTGAGGGAGTCATCTCTGTTTCTAACAGGGTAAAAGCAGACCAGGGACTCAAATCTTGATTTTATGTCTCCCGGCATCCTCTTCTTGAAAGATGGATTTTGAAGAAATGTTATCTGTTTGTCTTTACTGCCCCCTGGGTTTCTTATAGCTCTTTATTACAATAATTTCTATACTATAGTTTGGTCTTCAGTGGAGTGATTTTCATACTAAATTCAGTTCACAACATATTAGTGTTGCTGGAGTTAGCATTTCTTATTTCTTGACACTGCAGGTCACAAACTTAGATGAAAAGAAGGAGTTTTTTTTTTAATAAGAAATTGTGCTACATTGCCATTTTCATCAAATTCAGTATGTCCTTAAGTGTTATTTCCGAGAGGATTGTGAAACAGTCAGAGTCCAATTAGATGAGAACAGGGTTATAATAACCCAGCTTGATCAATGCAATAACACACTCCATACTCACAATTGCAATCTTATTTGCTTGAATTTATTTCATAAAGTTCTGATATTATGATGATTATTTTGACATTTTTTCTTAATGAAATTAAAATTAAAGTTTGTCCAAAGTTCCAGCATATCAAAGTTGGCAGGGCAAATCACATTGTTAACTCTACGGGCTTAGATGAAGTATTACAGAGTGGCAGCTAATGCATTAACCATTACCATATTTTGTTTCCGGTTGAATGATTGCCTTCTTAATATTGTGAGTCATCAGCACGTTCCGACCTGGCTCTTGACACACAACAAAGGGCAGGTGGGGATGCTCCTGTTAATCTTGTGCATTTAGCACCTGGAAAGCCTTCCCATCCTGTTATTTTCCAAGACTTTATCCTCATGGCAGAGTATTCACAGCTGGGCCATTGGAACGTGACAGGGCCATGATATCTCCAGCCTCATTAGTGACCGAATCTATTGCTGACGTCATGACTGAATGACCTTTTAGTAGTGGGGTCCAGTTAAAGGAAGTGGGTCACTAGGAATTTGATTTCAAGGGTATACTCTGTCTTTGTCCCTCTGCCTCTCTTTTTTCTCTGTTTTCTGATCACAGCGAGGTGAGTAGCTTTATTCTCCCAGATTCTCCCTGACATGATGTTTCCACCATAAATACCAAAACAACAGAGCCCTGCAACATCTGAAACCATGCGCCAAAAAGCATCTTTTCTCATTTTGAGTTGATTATCTCTGGTAAAATGTTATAGCATCCCAAACCCTGACTGACAGACTTCCATAATTCCAGTATCTGTCTAGGCTGTTTCATTTTTTTGTAGATATGTAAGCCCTAGTCTTTTTCTTGAGATGTCCAGTTTGATTCTTTATCAGCCTTTTCTTTTGATCACTATCTTACAATAACAAATATTAAGGCAAAAGTTAGTTCCTTATTTTAGAAAAGAGAATCATATCCATTTCATTGGTTTTCAAATTTTCCTTTTCTTTCATAAATGGAAAAATTATATATATATGGCTTTAAAATAATGTGATTTATTTTCAGTAAATGATATATATATACACACACACACACACACACACACACACACACACATACATATTATCTTGTATACCTGAGGTCCCATAAAAATTTATTGAGCAATAAAAAGATTTATAACGAAAAATGTTTGAGAAGGCCTGAGTTAGGTAACTGTTTCTACTGGTATTTTATTTAAGTAACTCGAAGCAGAAAGTGATTGTTTTATTTAGCCAGTTCCCATGCTGGTAAATGGCAGAGCTGGGATTTGAACCCTAACAATATGAGTCTCGTGTCAATGTCACTACTCTCACTCTCCATATGGGATTTTCCGGTGAATCCCAGTTGAATTTTAGAAGACCTAAGTAACCTTCTATTTACCAAGTAAATCTCTTTTTAAAGGGAACAAACCCAATAGCTTCTGCCTTTTCAAGGAGTGAAAGCTACTATTTGCGCTCTAAGACCTGTCAATCACTCTGCAATTATCAATATTGTTTGACTCTCCTAGTGCTGTCTTGTAGATGATTTTATTTCCGTTTCGCAGCTAAGAAACTAAAATAAAGACACATTACATTTCAACTACCCCCTAGATGGTCAACTAAGGATGATTCTTTTCTAATTTATGAAGAGATCGTCTTGCCCTCTCAGACTCAGTGTTACCTAATCCAGTAGTATTTTCTCATTTCCCTTCTATCATCTTGATTTTCGCTTATCTCACTATACAAATCTAGTACATTGACCTCTAATCCTCAAATCAAAACAACTGGGACTCCATCTTACACCTGTAAGAATGGCCAAGATCAAAAACACTGATGACAACTTATGCTGGAGAGGTTGTGGGGAAAAGGGAACACTTCTGCATTGCTGATGGGAGTGCACACTGGTACAGCCCCTTTGGATATCAGTACGGTGATTTCTCAGAAAATTAGGAAATAACCTTACTCAAGACCCAGCAATACCACTCTTGGGTATACACCCAAAGGATTCTCAATTGTACCACAAGGATATATGCTCAACTACATTTCATGGTTGCATTGTTTGTCTTAGCCAGAACCTGGAAACAACATAAATGCCCCTCGACCGAAGAATGGATAAGGAAAATGTGGTACATTTACACAATGGAGTACCACACAGCAAGAAAAAATGATATCTTGAAATTTGCAGGCAAATGGATAGAGCTAGAAAACATCGTATTGAGTGAGGTAACTCAGACACAGAAAGACAAATATCATATGTACTCACTCATAAGTGGTCTTTAGACATAAAGCAAAGAAAACCAGCCCACAAATCACAATTTCAAAGAACAGACAACAATGAGGACCCTGAGAGAGACATACATGGATTTAATCTACATGGGAAGTAGAAAAAGACAATATCTCCTGAGTAAATTAGGAGCATGGGGATTTACGGGAGAGGGTTGAAGGGGAGGGGAGAGGAAGAGAAAGGAGCAGAGAAAAAATGTGTAGCTCAATAAAATAAAGATAACTATGTAGATTAAGAGAAATGATATTCATAGAATAAAGTAAAATGAATAAAAAACATTAAAACAAAACTGTTTTGAAAATAATTGAAATATTTGAATATCAAAATTTTCTTTCTTTCTTCTTCTTCCTCCATCCTTCTATTCATTCATTTTCCTTCTCTCCTCTTTTCCTCTCTCTTCCCCCTTTCCCTTCTCCCTCTTCTTTCATCAGTTTTGTGTCTGATGTTGGTATCAAACCCAGTATCTTAAACATGGTAGGCAAGCCTTGTACCACTGACCCATAATCTCAGTTCTGAATAATGTGGTTTTAATTTTCTTTAAAAAAAAAAACAAATGAAAACCAAATCATATTTAGCTTTGAAAGATATGATATTAAACAAGAAAGAAAAAACTGTATCTTCCTACAAAGTGTTCTTTTAGTATATTTGATCAAAAATAAATGCATTTTAGGGGCTTGACATGTATCTCAACTAGTACATTGCCTTGGGTTTGGTTTGATCCTCGGCACTATACTCTATAAAGTGGAAGTGGTAGTATAACCCCAACACTCAGGAGGCAGAGACAGAGGGATCTGAACTTTAAGATCATCCTTACACAGTAAGTGCCTGACCAACCTGGTATGCATTCTTAGCAGTAGGGAACTAATCTAATTTTTCTACAATGACATTAACAAAGGTACTTTTTGAAGTCAAAATTTTCTGTGTTTTGTTTTCATATAGGAAAATATACAGAGTTAAATGTGAACCTGCCTTTGAAGACTCTTAGTTTCTCTCCATGATAAATGTTTTCATGAATGTGTGTCCGGTTCTCCACTTAATCATGTCCATTGTGTACAGGCAAAAAATGGAATAATGGAAGACAGGCCACATGTCATGTGGTGGTTTCACTGACTGTTTTTTTCACCCCTGCCTCCTGGTACATAATTATCTTTGCTTTGTTCTTCATCCAGTGCTGGAGCGGGATTTCCTTGGGGTTATCACCAGCCCTCTTTTCATTTTATTTCCTTTCCTTCCTGGGTACTCTTCATTTATTGGCATGATTTTAATTTCTGTTCACAGCATCTATGCAGTTGCTCATGTTGTATGCTTCAAGTCCATCCATCCACTTTCCCGGTACCCACACATCTGCAAACCCAACATGTAGAGCTGACTCCAGCATCTAACTACTCTTCTCTGTGTATCTACCAGCCCAGCTCTAGCTGGGGAAAAGGTCACTTTTCTCTAAAGTTGTGCCTTGTGGGTCCCGGAAAGATGACTCCTCAGCTAAAGGTGCATACTCAGCACACACATCCAGTGGCTCGACACTGCCTGTAACTCTAACCTTTACCTCTTTCTAAGTCATCATTCTTATAGCAGTCAGAATTTAGTTTTAGATACAAGCCTCATGTCATATG
Source organism: Microtus ochrogaster (assembly GCF_000317375.1). Taxonomy (NCBI): domain Eukaryota; kingdom Metazoa; phylum Chordata; class Mammalia; order Rodentia; family Cricetidae; genus Microtus; species Microtus ochrogaster. The sequence goes on from NC_022009.1 coordinate 115,527,880, forward strand.
TCATTATCTTTTGACTAGGGCTCTACAGCAGCTTTCTGTTGCTCTTTCAACAAAGCCTCTAATCCCTACCACAGCTTGCAAGACTCTATATAGCATGATCCTGACCACAGCTTCAAGAAAATGTCATCATTTTATATATTTTATTTAGCTATGTTATTTTTTCCTCACCTTTAATTCTTTATAATCATGCAGGTTTTTTTTTAATTTAGGTACTATAAAACATCACAAACCAATGTTATTTGGGTGATATTTAAGAAATTAATGCTCATTCTTGAATGCATTTTTAACAAAAAACAAATGGTATGGATTTAAATTGTATATCTACTTAGGTTATTTAGAGAAGTGACATTGGCTTATGACTATACTTAATAAAATCTGACCTTTATGTTTTTTCTCCTAACGAGTACATTTATAATTCCCACAGTTTTCTCGGTTTTTATCAGCAGCTGCTTTGCATTATGAGAATCAAGCATCTATATCTTATTCTAATGCTTTCGATTAGTGATCACTAGTGAGTTTTCCTTCCCAGAACTACTTGCCAGCACACTCTCTCTTTAAACTACACTTTGGCGTGACTTCTATCTTTATTTCCTCCTCCTTTTTCCCTTTGATAGGCTGCCAGGTCTTTGGATGAATGTTGCCTCTCTATTAACTCTCCCAGCTCAGGCTACAGCAGCTACCTGCAGGCTGAACTTGGGGCAGAGGGCACAGGGAAGAAAGTTTGGAGTCTGAAACTGGAAATAATTTCTTCCCCCAAAGCTAAATTTATTTCCCCAAATCAGTTGACTTCCTCCCCCTTGTCTGCTCGGCAGGGCCTTGCTATGAAAGATGTGCCTGCGGAGACCGATGGACTTGGGCAGTCGGGGACATTCTCGGAAGTGAATTGTAGTGAATTAACATTCAGAAGATGAGGGACAGCCTCCCTTGGTCCTGTCATATCACAGGGCTGTGTCTCCATGAAAAATTAATCAAGTTGAATTATGTAGGTGTATAATGTAGTTAAATGACTAAGAAGCCCAGTTTCCTCATTTGTAACATACAAAATAGAATAAAAGCGCTCAGCACTGTATTTATTAAACCGCCTCACCCTCTTCCTTCTTCCCAACATGATCCCCTAGAAATGTCTTCTCATAACCTCTTCTTTGCCCGAGTCTCAGAGTATGGTGTGTTTTGCTTTAATATAGACTCTGTTGCCTTTAGCAGCTCAGTAACAGTTGACTGGGATTTTTCTTACCTAATTATACAAATTTTTTTCTTTCTTTAGGCTTGTCTTGACATTGTGATATATCTACTGTGTAGTTTAGCCGTTAATATGGTAAAAGTTATTGCACAATGTGCATAAACATTTCCTGAGGTCCTTGTTAGATGCTTCCTCCAGAGTCGCAGACTTTTGCAGCTGTGGCACTATTACAGGTCTCCTGAAATGTTGGGCTCTGGCTTCTAAGTATTCTATCCCCAGCCATGGTCTGTCTCTGTCCCAATCTTCTGTCTCCCTTTCCCCTCTGATTTGCTATAGAATTAATATTTTTTTTTTGTTCTCAAAGTTTGTGTATTGAAATCCTAAATTCCAATAGGATGGTGTTAGGTAGTTTTTGATAGAAAAATTAGGCCACCGGGACCAAACACATCTGAACGCAATCACTACCACTGTTAAAACACACATGTGACTCTGTTCTTTCTGTCTCTGTTCTGCCATATGGGGATACAATGTAAAGGGTCATCTCTGAATCAGGAATTGGCCTTTACTAAAACCTGACATACTGGTACTCTGACCTCAACCTTCCAGACTCAAAACCTCTGAGAAATGAGTTCTAATATTTATCTGCCTTTTTAAAAACGTTTTTAGTTTAATTTTTTAAAACATTTTTTTTTATTTTACATACCAATCCCAGTCCCCTTTCTCTCCCCTCCTTCTCCTTTCCCCACCTTTCCCCCACCCCACTCTCCATTCATTCCTCAGAGAGGGTAAGGACTCCCATGGAGATTCAACAAAGTCTATCACATCACTTGGAGCAGGACCCAGGGCCCTCCTTTCTGTATCTAGGCTGAGCACGGTATCCCTCCTTAGGGAATGGGCTCCAAAACACCAGTTTACGCACTAGGGATAAATAGTGGTTTCACAGCCATTGGCTCTACAAACTGCCCAAGCCACATAACTGTCACCCCCATTCAGAGGGCCTAGTTTGGACCAATGCAAGTTCCCCAGCCATCAGTCCAGAGTCAGTGAGCTCCCACTAGCTTCGGTCATTTGTTTCTGTGTGTTTCCCCATCATGATCTTGATCCCTTTGCTTATATTATCACTGCTCCCTCTCTATGACTGGACTCCAGGAGCTTGGCCCAGTGCTTGGCTGTGGATCTCTGCATCTGCTTCCGTTAGTTACTGAATGAAGGTTCTATGATGACAGTTAAGGTACTCATCAATTTGCTTATAGAGGAAAAGCAATTCAAGCACTTGCTCCACTATTGCTTAGATTCTTAGCTGGGGACCCAACTAACTTTGACATTTATGTTGTAATTCTATGTTGGGAAATTTTTCCTGAAAGCACTTACTTTATACACCATTATTTTGTTGTTGTTACTACTTTCTCCAAGAACTTCTAGGGCACAGGAAGTAGAAACTCCTCATCCCTAATCAAGCTTATTGTCTGATTTTACTATTCCATTCCCTTCATTGGCATAGTTTTTCCTTTCCAGGAGACATGCATTTTAGGTAAACTTCCAGAAAGACACATCAGTAGTAAGTCCCATTCAGGTAAATTCTATCTGCTTTCAAAAGTCTTACTCCCTTGTTTCATAGGGTTTTTGCTCCCTCCCACCAGCTGGCTCAGTGGGGGAGGGCTGAGAGAGCCTGAGTCACAGTGAGTTTCCTTGGGAAGCAGACTCTGGAGACCAGCATCAAGGTATTTAATGTGTATGTTCATTGGCATATATGCATACATTACCCAATCAGCTCCGATCATATCAAGCTGCTGTCCAATCCATTCAAATGACACACAACTCATGTTATGTGAGTGTGTACGGGGTGGGAAGAGCAGTATGTTCAGACAGTGTGTCTGCAAACAAAGGACAGGAAGCAGCCAGTGCCCTGGACTTTGGCTCCAAATTATAGGGTCTCCAGTTAACTGGGACTCCTTTATGAGTCGTTTGGTGTTCCAGAGACTTCGGGACTGCTCAAACAGTCACAAGAGATGTTGGTGCTTCTCAAGTTTCCTGTCTTTTAGATACATATTATTTACTAAAGCACAAACTTGTATACTTTAGAAAATAAAAAATGCTAATGCATTTGGAGACTGAAAATTGGAAATTGGAGCATGGATAGCATAAATGGACATCACAGTTTTACTGAAAGAGAGTTTTTAATGTCAGCACTTAAATGCTAATGTAATATTGAGTGTTAAGTGACAGAACCGCTCACATTTCACTTTGTGGTTGGAATGGACTTTGATACTCATTATATGAAAGCCTTTATAAGTTACAGGCAGAGGTTAACAGTAATCATAATTTTTTCTCCTCTGGTTTTTAAAAATTTCTTCTCGGGCATTTTATTCTGTTCAATCAAACATCAGACAGAAATGTAATGCATTTCTAACCTCTAAAGTAGGTGAAAAATTTAGTTCATAAAAAATGAATGAAGAATACAATGTGACTATGATAATGATACTCCTCTTGGGTTATTCTGCCAAAGGATATGGTGCATTATGGTAACTAGTTCTTCATTTCTTTCTGTCTTTTTTTCTTTTTTCCTTGGATTTCCCTTTAGTTTGTTTTGCATTTCTAAGTCTGATGAAATGTCTATCTGAATACATAGCTATGCATGAGTTCTATGGTGCCTGTTGTTATAGTTGAAGATGGGCTCTATTGCAATGCTGCTGTAGCATCTGTCTCTGGAAATGTTTTACCTGAAAGGAAATTAGTATAGTATAGAAATATCAAACCTGTGTGCATATCAGGGGAAAGGCACCATGGTTTTGATCTACTGCCATAATGAGAGGTATGCATTCCCTCAGGATTTTACTTTATTCTATGCATGAGAGATGAGTATGGTATGAACAAGGATGTGCAGAGGGCACAGGACAACTTTCAAGTGTCATTTCTTTTCTTCCCAAAGAAAGGAGCTGGGCTACATGGTGAGCAGCATGATGTCATTGCAAACAGAAATATAAGGATCCAGAGATGTTTAGAGATAACCGTGTCTGGACTCATACTTGGGGGAGCCTCTCTGGTTGATAGTGATCCATCTCTGTTGCTCCACATCTTTCCAGGGAGTTGGTAGCGCTGTCCATGGTGCTGTGGGAAGAATGTGCACTCCTGGAATGTGTCTTCTAATTTTTA
>NC_022009.1:115532729-115534836 GCF_000317375.1 Microtus ochrogaster
AAAAAAAAAAAGAATGGCTCTCTAATTTTGTACTGGCAATTTATTTGGATTGGACTTCTAGAGACTTAGAAGTAACTATACTCCCCACTTCCAACACTTGCTATAACCATCTTGTTTTTAAATGGTTGTTTAACATGCTTTTGTTGTGGAAGTGATATCTCATCACTGGGGAATTTAAGGCAAGAAGATTAAGAGTTTCAGGCCAGCCACAGTGATGTAGTTATATCCTGTCTTTGAAAAACTACAACTAAATACACATATAATACAGTAGTCCAGCATTTCAAGATTTTCCCAAATCAAAATACTATAAATATAGAATGACTTATTTAACAATAAAGACCAAACTTTACATGTTACCACTATGTGCACATTAACAAAATTAACTAACACAAATTAGAAGTTTGGTGATTAATTTTAAATTAACTGAAAGTTTCTAAAACTATCTAACTATTTGCTCATAAAACTTCTAGAGTCATTCTGGTAGGACTTTAACCACAGGAAGATAGTGGATAAAGAACATTATTTCATGGCATTGTTTACTATTGTTTTCAGCACATGAAAATGAGAAATGTCAATTAATTTTCAATTTTTATTTCAATATATATTTATTGTGTGTATATATTAAATATATTAGATATAATATGCAATACATATTTAACATATATATGATATATGCATATATCTTGAATATATAGGCTATATATTCATTACTCTTGATTAGTCATCAAAGCGACTTTTAGAGAAAATGTTATATTTGAGCTTGGTGTCTGTCTCCATGTTTTTTCAATAATTGTTAAGTCCTTAAATTTTCTTGCCATAAATTATTTTAGAGATTGTTCCTTTTGTTCCTAAAGCCTCCCATGTCCCACATATTGTGCATCCCACATCTGTACCACATCCCTGTAATTTCTATTATAGTGTGTGTCCATAAAATTCAAGACAAGCTTTTGATTACTGAGAAAAAACAGGAAAAATAACAAATCCAAGTCATCAATTGAGAGTACTCTGGTGGAGAGAGTATTGTTGGTGCAAAGATTCAGTGGTTGGCAGAAAATCTTCAGAAAGTCCAAGTCTGTTTCCCTCAGAAGTCCTGGGGGATGCCAGTGTGGTACTCATCAGTAGTTAGGATTTTAGAATGATTGAGTTGTTAACAACATTTAGAAGTTCAGGGTTTGGGATACTAAGAGGAGACGAAGTTTATCATCAGCATTTCGTCTTCCTCCTCCAGACATACTCAGATAATGAAAGGATGTGTTTGGGGAAGAAAAGTAGGGTAAGCTTGTTTACATATGTGCAATGCAAAGTAGTTTGAAGGAGCACAAGTTAAAGATGTTTTGCAGAGAAAAATATTAGTGATTTATATTAGCAGTGAAGAAAATTGCTTGTGATGATTTATATGGAATAAATACCAGGCATTATTGCTTAATCATATTAAATGAAAGATATGCTTGCTTATAAAGATAACTGAACAAAATTATAGTTTATATTAGGTTATTATGAAGTTTTACTTAGATTAGCATTAATCAATGGAGAAAAACACTGCATTTTATTTCATCAAGCTGTCAATTAGGACTTTGAAAATTATATTGATTGTTGCACTTTTAGATAATACAAACGAATAACAAGGAAATGCTCTAAATCATATCTGGGAATTCTGACATTTGCTTGCTTATTTGATATTTAGTTTCAGTTGACTTTATAATGAGAGCTGAATTTACTGAGTAAATTAAGCATAATCATAGGAACATTGAAGAGGATTATCTAAGCAAATAGGAAATTGCTCTTTTTCAGTAGAAGAATGAGAAAAATCAAGAGTTATGAATCGAAGAAGACATTCTTTCCTTTTCATGCCTATGTGGCCTTAGGTCAGTCTGACAATTTTTTTATTATAAATGGTCAATACTCCCAATCATAGTTATCAGCATACTTTATCACAAAATTACTATAATTTAGATAATTTGACTTATTTATTCTGATATGATAAGGAAAAAAGAAGGTAAAAAGACAATGGCACATGAGTCGCACACCTGACAGGACAAAGTAATGGATTAAGAGAGCTTACTGAGTGTCTGCCTCTCTCTCTCCATATATACACATACAAATGTAT
>NC_022009.1:115534936-115541500 GCF_000317375.1 Microtus ochrogaster
ACACACACATATATATTTAAAATTTAAAAGCTGAATTTAAATCTTCATGAGTGGGAACTGATAATGTCTGAGTTTTTCGCAGCTTGCTAGCTATCCTGAGATGTAGTTCTGGCAGTACCATCCTCAACACCTTTCAGACTGATTCTCCTGCTTCTAACCCCAACCAAGACTCATGAATCCCCAGTCCACTTGCATCTAACTGGTTATTCAATGAGTTTACTGCCGCTATTAGAATTTCCTAGATTTGTAGGACTAAAAAATGTAATATACCTAAAGGTGGAATTTATTATAATAAAACTCAGGAGCGTCTTTTTCATTTAGAAAAAAATGCACAGGGCAAATGCTTAGGGGACCCTAAATATGAAGCATAATTGTAAACATTAAAGTTTTAGACACATCATTCCAAGAATCTCAGACAGATACCAGGAAAATTTTGTATTATGTGATACTCTATGAAATTGTTTTTTGATAAATAAAAATACGCTTTTCTGAAGCAAAGCTACTTTCTTGACTGATGAGTATGTGTTGCATGCATCTTCTATTTTCCACTTAAACCCTTTTCTATGGGCAATAAAAATAATAATACACAGCAATAAGTAATAATAATAATAATAAATAGTAATAATAATGTGCAGCAAGAATCCAAAACAGAAAAATTGGTTTCAAGTAGGGCCATTTAAATTTCCATTATTAACCATGTTTTTTAAAAACTGTATTTTTTTCTTTTGTTTATCCTATGATATTTTGGTTTGGGCTGAGGATTATGGAGTCTTGAAATGTATTTAGTCTGCTCAGCTTTCTGGGAAGCTGCATGAAGGGAAAACTTATGGGATAGTCAAGGTAGAGGTTGTTGAGATGTCAATCATATGAATATGGTCTTTTGTTGTTAAGGGTATTGGTTGAGTATTAACATTTACTTGGAGCAAGGAAATGTCTATGAAGGGCTTCCTTTATTTAAATTTCTGGTCTATAGAAGAAAACACTTTTCATGAATTTGAGGCAAAACATCATTACTAAAGATCTTAGTGTTGCGTTCTATTTGAGTCATTAACTCCAAGCATCTAAACTTGATACGAAGGTTTCACCATGATTAGTTTCTGAATATAGTATGTGATAGCTTCTTAACTGTTTGCCCATGCAAACATGCAAATATGAACAATGAGTTTCTCATTTTATATAATCTATAAGAAATGTGTTGAGTACTTCAGGGAGTAGAGGAGAAAAAATATTCCTAGGTGCTAGGTTGGGATGCAGAAGGAAGCAAAACTAGATAGCAAGAGAAAAAGAACAGAGGGTCAGAAGAAAAATGACAAACAAGCTGGATGGGATAGTGGTGGCCTTGGGATTCAAGACTAAAAGCACTGGAGTTTTGGTGTATTACATTTCTGATTTTCCAATTTGTCTTATTAAACGTCTCAGTGGCAGAACCTTTGCCTTGACCAATGGTTCTGAGAGAAGAATGAAAGGAAAAAGAGCAATTGAGGTGATCGAATGCTGTTTTCTCTTATGTGGCCTTCCCCATGCTGGTGTATCAATGTGCTGAGCTTTACCTACAAGCTTGTGTTTCATCTTTCCTTCCTTAGGCATTAGAACAATATTAATTCTGGGTTTGACTTTTCAAAATGCACAGCAGATCTCCAGCTAAAATGTAATTTTTCTTAAGCAGTGGAATATTCAAAGAAGCTGTGAAAGTATTTTGCCTTTAAAAATATTGTTTTTCATTTTTTAAGGAAGGAGTATCTTTCAGAATTCTTTTATTTAAAAGACTTTATTTTCTTTTGCCTCTTGCTTGAATTGCAGTCTTGAGGGAAAGTATAACTTCCTTGTGGAATACCAACTGAAATCCTGAACTGATGTGAAGTGATAATTTGGCTTATTTAAGATTATTTTAATTTATTGACATGTTTCTTTTATATCTGCAAAAGAGAATGTTTTCATTTTGTCACATCATATATGATAAAATTAATAATGGTTTCCTTGTAACGGATTTTAAGATCTCATTGATTCACTAACATACTCTCTTATGGTTAAAAGAACAGTGGTCATTATCTTAACTAGAGATTAATAAATGTACTGTCCTAAAGTTATTATTGCTATGATGAAACACCATGACTAGAAGCAACTTGTGGAGGAAAGGGTTTATTTTCATTATTCTTCCTTATTACAATTTATTATGAAAGGACAGTCAGGGCAGAAATTAAAACAGGGCAGAAACCTGGAGGCAGAAAGTAATACAGGAGCCATTAGGAATGCTGGTCACTGTCTTACTCCTTATTACTGGCTCTGTCTGCTGCTTTTTTATGGAATCCAGGACCACTGACCTAGGAGGGGCATCAACCACAATGGACTGAGCCCCTCCACATCCGTCACTAATTAGGAAAATGCCTTGTAGGCTTTCTGACAGCCTGGTCTTGTGAAGGAATTTTCTCATTTGAGGTTTCCTCCTCTCAAGTGACTGGAGCCTGTGTAAAGTTGAGATAAAAACTTTCCAGCAAATACAGCACCTTAAAAGTCCTTTATTGAAATGAACAATGGCATATACATTTTAAGTGAAATATCATGTCTTCAAATTCTATCAAAATGCCCCTGTCAAATTAGACTGTGTTCTGTTTTGTTTTCTGCCTTTATTGAACTCTTGACTTCTCAGTGGTTCCGTATTATTTCTTGTGAGAGACACAAAAGAATAAAAAGAAAACAATATTCGGATATCTTCCCAAAATGACTATGTTGTGACCCTCTTGGGATTTCTTTTAACTGCATATGGCATGCATGTCACTTCCTGCCTTCCAGACATAACCTTTCTTCTATTAAAAGACATTTTATATTGGTTTCCACCCAGATTCCATTATTTTGTATTGATCCTTATTTTGGGGTTATCTCTTTGGTATTGCCACTTTCTCAACATTTCCTCACTTTCGAAACCCTTCCCAAGTCCTGTCTTCACCTTCAGACCAGCAATTTCAACTTTCAATTCCTAGGCTATACTTCTCTGCTTACCGTAAAGCTCCAGACTAAACCGCCTTCTTTGCACCGTGCCTCTCACTTCAGATTCAATGTGTCAGCAGCAGGGTCAGCAGCCGCCTTTCTGGCGAAGAGATCCTGGCTCCGTAAACAGTCATACCATCTATTCCTGGCTCCTCTGCACTCTTGGCCTATGTTTGATTTACAACAAACCATGAATATTTATCTCTTACATATTTCTATTTTCTCCTTTTTCACAACTTAACATGTACTATCTTGAACAATTGATTGTTAAGTAAATCATGTATGTGTGGACTCTGCCTGCTAAGTACACTCCTGCCTATTTTTCTGGCTTTCCATTTATTCTTTATTAGCCTATGTGGCCATTTTTATCCTCAACTACTGTAAACACTACTATTTCTTTCAATTGCTTTTTCACCCAAGTGTAAAATTTTTTTGTGGAAGGTCTCTGTGATTTGCTTGGTGCACACTCGTCTTCTTCGTGTCATTTTTATTCTTGGTGCTCCTACATGGCCATACAGTCCTCTATATTCTGAAAATAATCTAAGCCATTTCTCTCTTCACTGCTTATTCAAGAGTTGTCAAAAGGACTCCCCTAGCCCCCATTTTGACTCGTTAAGATCCAGTTATCCTTCAGATGGTAGATGAGTTATTTTCTCATCTTTCCAACAATAGGTCTCTAAGTCATGATCTTCTTCAACAGGCTTTCACAGCATCTGGTATCTCCCTTTGGAACTTCAGTGACTTTTGCTGTTGGATTTTCTTTTTTTCTATCTCCATGTTAAAATGTCAAAAAGTTGTTGGTGTTTTTTTTTCCCCTACTCTTTGCTCTTACTCTTTTGGAGGCCCTTTTGGCTCTTTTGGGGAGCCTACAACCAGTTCCCAGATAAATCACACGTGAAGGCTTATTCTTTCTTATAAACATTCAGCCTTAGCTTATCTTGTTTTTCTTAAATTATACCCACTATCTTTTGCCTCTTGACCTTTTCCTTTTCTTACTTTTGTCAATCTTTCGCTTCTACTCTGTTGCTGGTTGTATAGCTGGGTGGCTGGCCCCTGACATCCTTCTCTCTTTGTTCTGTCGTGTTCCTCCCTTTTCCCAGATTTCTCTTCCTTTTTATACTCTCAGCCCAGCCTATTCTTTCTCTTGACTCCGTTATTGGCCAATTAGCTCTTTTATTAGACCCTCAGGTGTTTTAGACAGGTAAAGAATCACAGCCTCATAGAGTTAAACAAATGCCACAAAAATAAAAGCCACACATTTTTACATTGTTAAATAAGTGTTCCATCACATAAACAGATTATAACACCTTAAAATAATATTCTATAACAGACCTTGACATTACATATTCTCTGTATAACGAACTTATTTTTTCCTTTCCCAATATCAGTTAGAAATTTTTTGAGGATAAACAGTTTCTGATTGACTTATACATTATCTGCATCTATTTGTGGGTAAGTGTGAGATGTCCCTTCTAACTCAACTTACCTTTTATCTTCTGTCATAGTTTACCAAGGAAGTTCAGTACTCAGTAGGTTTGAAACACTCACTTTGCTCTTTTTCTTAATATTTTATAAGGTTGCCAGGAAGCACACAGGTTTTAAAGGGCAGGGAACATGGAGTTGTTTGTTTGCATTTCATTCTAAAACATCACATAATAGATCAGAAATAGCACAACTTAATCACTCAATATTGATGACACCTACAAAAGATATCAAGGTCACTAAAATAGCACTATTGTCGTGGTGACATGGAGTCTCTGTGTTGTGCTCTTAAATCAGAATGAGGCTAGAAAAACAGAAAACCCAAGAGCGGTGGTGCAAGCTCATAATTCCCATGCTTGGGACCTGGAGGCAAGAGCACCGAAGTCCATGCTCAGTCATCCTCAGCTGCATGGTAAGTTTAGGGCTGGTGTAGGTTGCATGAGAGCCTGTTAAATGGGGGGAAAAGGAAGGGAGAAAGAAGCCAAGAAAGAAAGAGAAAGAAAGCAAAGGACAGACTAGGAAAATCATAGGGATTTGTGAAGGAAAAGGAGCTCCTCACCACAGTCTGGTTGAAATCTTTTGTGAGCTGAGAATCACGAAAGTCGAATTAGAATGTTAAAATAGCAATAAACTGTGTTTAAGGTCAGTGTGTATGATCTTTGAGCTTTACTTTATTCCTATCCCTTCCTTAAACCTGCAATTTTCTGAGAATCTCACAAAAGAGATTGCAAACGCTTTTATAGTCTTAGCTTTCCGTGACCTATCTATCTTGAAGATTCCTTTGACCCTTCGACTCATGTTTCTGTCTTTCCGCCTAGAACCCCACTCAAGTATCTCAGAATATACCCCATGATGGCACTAGGGTACTTAATTCTTCTACCTTTTGATCGCTGTGGCTTCAAAAGCCTGGATACACTATTCGCAAGGTACTTAAAGGTGAGCCACAACTACACTTGGGTACATTGGGTTCTTTCCCTAAGCTCTCTCGTCTTTCGCCTCTAAAATCCTGCTTAAATCTATGCTAAAAATCATTTCTTAAGAAAATCCAACTCTTCCTCACCCTGAATCATCCTGAAGATCTTTTGTGTGGCTTTTAAAACACAAATCTCACTTCATCTGCGTAGAGGCTTCTGAAAAGAAGCCAGTCTTCTCGGGCCACAGTTTAGAACCATGTCTCCACCCTCTGCTATCTCCCAATCTTCCTATTGCAGACAGCACTGCTGTGATCTTATGAATGAAATTTCATATGATATTATCACTGTCTTGTGTTTCCCCCTTTGTCTTGCAGAGAACCCAAAACTGACATGAAGGGATGAGAGTAAGGTCTTCTAGGCATATCCATCTTCTCCATACAAGGAACCAAAACGAGACTTAAAAAAAAAATCAGTCTATCCAAGTCTAGCTGGATGTTTATGAGTGAATTAATTGGGATTATTATTGGGGGTCATGGGTGAGAAAGTATAGAAACTTTATGGGTGAATCACTAATAAATGCTCATAGAGAATTGCAGCTCAGAAAAGCTGCAATACTGAAGCCTGTTGCCCTGTGCCAGCAACCACCATGGAAGAAGCTCTTCTGCCTAACAGTAAACTTGGGGAAGGATCTTGTGAATATTGTAACTTTTGTGATTTTTCTGAGCTGTCTTAAGATTAGTTAGCTTATTCAGTCTTATGAGCCTCCTTTTTCTTTCTAGGAAAAAAAAAATGTTTCAATTCAGATCACAAGGGCCTTGAAATGTTTTAGGAGCCCAGAGGGGGATTAAGTGGAGAGAAAAGCACACCAATGGGTCATTCAAATATTAAATGGTCATCCTGAAGACATGTAAACCAGATTGAGCAGGTTTTTATTTAGAAATATGTATACATAATATCATATGCAAGATATTATATATATGCATGCATTAACAATTAAAAAATAGGACATGAATTTGAAAGAGAGCAGAGAAGTATATTGAGAGTTTGGAAGGAGGAAAGGGAAAGCAGAAATGATGGAGTTGTATTATAATTTCATAAATAAAAGGAACAATAAAAACAAAGAAATAAAAACAAAATAAAGAGCAGCAGCAGCAACCACAACAGCAGAACATGGTAAAGCCTA
>NC_022009.1:115541920-115546158 GCF_000317375.1 Microtus ochrogaster
GGGAGGAGGGGGAGGGAAATGGGAGGCTGGGAGGAGGCAGATACTTTTTTTTTCCTTTTCTCAATAAAAAAAAAACTTTGCAATTATCATTTAATTGAAGTTGACATTGACCTGGGCCCTGTAGAAGTTACTTTATATTGTTAGAAGAGTGACTTTTCCAACTACACCTTTCCCTGAGTGGCTTAATTTTACGCTGGAGACTTGACTGTGGAAGAGGGTGGGCTCTTGAGTGGCACCACCTCTCTGGCACCGCCCATGTAACATAGACAGAAATGACGCATTTCTGACGGCAGAACGGTGAAAAGATAATGGGGTACATGGTGTATTGAGACCATATCAGGATAATCAGCTCCAATTACTTTCTGGACGCACCAGATGAAGGAAAGGGTGCACTCCCTCACAACTCCTTCATGGATTTGTGGTCCCCACTATTCTTGTCATTTAATCCCTTAATGTGTGCACCAGAGATGGACAGAAAAAAAATGCTCCTCTTCCAAGTGACTTCAACTCAGTTTGATTCCCACTGCTCACCTGGCCTGCTTCATCTGTCCACATATCCTTTCTTCTTTTTGGACTTGCGATCTCTCCAGGTTTATCCAGATTTTTCCATCTGTGCTGTGTTTATCCATCTGTGCAGAGTCCTGCCCTTCAAGTCTCTTCTCTCCCATAGTTCATCTCTGATTCTGAAGCCTGACCCTGTAGCAGCTACAGGTGCTTTTCCAACAAGACCTATGGATCCTTTCATTTTCCAGTACCTTACCAATAGAGGTTTCTTAGGACTTTGAAGCATCTCCACTTGTGTTGCTATGTTTTAGCCTGCTGTAGATGTTCTGTAACTGACATATAGACACTTTCATAGATCCATAGATATGTGTGACATACAATCTGTGAGTTATTATCTATAGTTAAGACTGGAATTAAAGAATACATTCAACGAGATGGGACTATCAAGAAAACTGGAAATATCTGACACATTACAATGTGTCATTTAAGTAAATAAAATCTGATGTCATGGAAAGATTTAAGTGTGTTTCTTTATGTGTCTGATGTAGCATAGGCTAGTGAGTTAAGTTAAACATTGAAAATACCTTTGGGAGAGAGACAGTGCTTCCTAGGTATCCTCAGAGCGTATCTGTCTGTAATTTTTCCTATTTAGAAGACAGATTCAGGAAAGAAAGCCAGAGAGTGCCGTGTGGAGAGGAAAGCCAAGGAGGAAGTGATTTCTTTCTTTTCTCGTTCGGACAGGATCTCCCCGTGTTGCCTTGGCTGGCCTGGACCTTGTTTGGTAAAGAGAGGGACCCTTAAGCCTGCAGTGAAAGCCTTGCCTCTGCCTCTGCCTCCGGAGGGCTGGGAGGACGGTACGCAGTGCTACACCTGCTGGGCCAAAACCTTAGGAAACAAAGGCCACTAGACACCTGAGCATTCTAAACTTGGCAAGAATGAGTTCCAAAGTCTAAACCCATCCAAGGACAGCTCTCTCCTTTCTCTTCTCCACGCCCCTGGTTTGTGTGGCCCCAGTGAGCGGGTAAAATTGCTCTCGGTATACCTCTCGAAAAGTAGGGGCTCGCACCGGTCTGTGTTTTAGCCCAATTCAATGACACATATTTACGCACAATTACACATTCTCAGGCAAGGTGGAAAAATAACTGCAGGTAGGTCTGTAAGCAAAAACATGACCAAGAAAATACACTCAAAAGAGAGGGAGGGGAGAAAAAGACACACAGAGAGAGCCCGGAGACACTCACTCTGGTATTCAAATCAGTTTGTGAGTATTTTAAATAATTCTACCTTTTAGCTTAACGTATTCCACCCCCTCATTATTGCTTTTGGGGACTAGAAGACAGATCTAGGAGCAATTCAACCCAATTAGAAGGGAAAAGAGAGATTTTCTCTGGCAATTGCTATGCAAATGTGTGTCAGGAAACAGAAGAGGTGACGCCAAGCAGCTTATTTGGTTGTTGACAACAGAACTCTGCCTTATTTTCAAAAGTGTTTTAAAGCGACTTTAACCTACTAGACACCCTAGGTAGTCCTGCCAAGGTCAAAGCCTGCAGACACCGGTCACCAGCCCCTGCTGGAGGGGGCTGAGCCAGGTAGAACCGCCTGGGGGCAGCTTCCCGATGAACATTCCATTCGGTTGTCATATTCATGTTTTCAGTAATAGGAGTTGCTGGTGTGTGACTCTTTTTGAAACTCTTGGTATTGTGGGCTTATAAAACATTTCAATGGGTAATCGTGTCAGACAGTGGTAATTAATCTTGGAGGAGAAGCCTGTTTCTGAATTGGAACACTGCTTAAAGGTATGACAATTTAGTGTCTACTCATTAAAAGTTAGGCTCGAGCCTTCTCCTCTTACCTATAGTTTTAAAAATAATTGCCTGAGAAAAGCCCGCACCATTGGATCTTCAATGTTATGAAACACATTCTCTGAGTGGATCCATCTAAACTATTCCGGGATTGGTGCCTGGCAGGAAGGGAAGGGCTGAGGAGGGAGGGGAAAGAGGCCAAACAGAGAGCTCAGGTTAAGGGAGGGTGGGAAGGGCTCCTGAGAGTTCTGAATCTGGGGCGGAACTGACTCCAGTGAGCTTGTGAAGCTCAGGGAGGTCAGGGAATTCTTTGAAATAGGCTAATTATCTGCAGACAGAAACCCAAGGTCATATATTGCAATCCCACTCAGCCTCAGGGAAAATGTACTATTTCGGTCTTGGTTGCCTCCCTCAAAACCAGTCTCAGCAGTAAGCCAGAGAATTCTTGCTCATCCAAGGACAGCACGTGCTTCTACCACCAGTACAGCAACCTACTATATTTCTATAGGAAGGCCAACCTATAACCAAGTGAAAGATTTAGTACTTACTATGAGCCAGGCAGGGGGATGGGGTCGTTGTCAAGTAGGTTAAAGAGGTTGGGTATGTAAAAAGACTTTGCAAACTGTAGAGTGCTCCAAGATGGAAACCGCCTAGCAGACTTTGTCTATTGAAGAGTAGCCCCAAGAAAGAACAACACATTTCTGTGAACGCTCAGGCAGCTTGATGGAATTGTCACGTGGTTTTCAATCATTCTAATACTGTAAGCGTAAGAGTGAAAATGAAGCTGAAGTTATTTTAACATCCTCTTCTCTTCTTCCTAGGAAGAATAAGTAGGCAGGAAGAATAAGTAGGCAGGAGGTTTCGCTCCCAGTGGTACTGTGCCCTATTTGGTGGAAGTGTGCATGTAAGTTATTTCCTTGTTCCTCATTTCACTCCAACTTTGCATGCGTATTTAACACATATATTTATGGAACACACTTTGTACCTATTTGGTTTACCAACGAGGTACATTTTTTATCCTGTGAACATGTTTAGAATATGACCATAAAACTGATTGATTCCGTCACCTTTTCCTGCTTCTCTTGCACATCCTGCAAAATTTTGTTAGTGCAAAGCTCTTCACAACCGAGACTTCAAGGAAGGGCAATTTTACAGACCTCTGTAGCTGACAATCCTATATCAGGGGAATCAATCCAGGGATTCAAGCCCAGCATTTCTTTACAGGAGAGCCAGGACACATAAGCAGTCCAATTGAGCTGGGAGCAGAACCTGCTAGTGGTGGGAGCTTGTTTGGACCAAGGGCAGGTGATTTCAGTCTGTGTATTTTAGTCAGCTTCTAGTGTTTAAAAACCAGCAAAAACAAAACAAAAAGCACAAAGCAAAACAACAACGACAACAAGAACAGAGCAGAGAAAGAATCTGCTTTGGTTGATACAATTAGTTTAGTATCCATATCCACAGTTCAGCTTTAGAATAAAGAGCAATCTGTAACAAATTTTAAAGCTTGGCTCCTTAGCATGCCGTTTATTTTTATGTTTCTGTGTGAAGCTATGCTAAGCCACTCCTGGAGTCTTTTGCAGCCAAGTCAGTCTTTATTCAGCCGGACCAGGGGAGGAACTGACATCTGTGGCAATTTTATACATTTTTTTTTAAATCCTTGAGGAATATCTTTAGAAACCTCTTTTACACTGTTAGCTATTTGTTCCTCTGTAACTACAATAAAAATAAAGTCTCTCTGCGATTTTTTAAGTTCATGTTAATAGTTTTGCTATTACATCATACCTTATATTTTAGTTAGATTTCTTTTTTTAAAAAATTGAGAATGCAATTAAATACTGTTTTTGAGTTGCTTCAGCTTCAGTTAATATAATACTTGTCAGCAACTTAGGCAGCTGGGGTCAATTTGTTTTTTCTTTTTGTCTTTTTCCTCCT
>NC_022009.1:115546376-115557067 GCF_000317375.1 Microtus ochrogaster
CTCCTCCTCCTCCTCCTCCTTCTTCCACAGAAGTGATTCTCACACTGCAATGTGTGTGTGTGTGAGAGAGAGAGAGAATCCCCAATCGCCAGGGGACCTTGTCAATTTTCTGGATGACTGGATGCAGATCTGGGGTCAGGTGGTGCTGATGCTGTCTTTTGTCATACACTTGAGATCTCACGTAATGAGAGGTCAAGGTTCTGGCTTTAAGTTACTGTCTCAACAATGTCATTGTCAAAAACCTCTTTGCTCTTTCAGACTGGAGACTGGGCTCCAGCACTAGGCATCGGTCTGCATTTATGGGAGGGAGAGGGAGTCAGGCAGACATGAGCTCCTTCTGGATTCTACTTATTGCGTTAACATGTAAATTGCACTGTTTCCTTTATAGGCAGGAGTGGGTAAGAGATCAGGTGTGGAGCTTTTTATTGTGAATGTGACAGACCATATGCAGTCATTTACTTAGGGCAGAGCAGACTATTGCCCTGAGCAAAATTAGGGCTCTCTTAATCAGAAGGGTGAATGGCTAATGGGCAGTGATCCTCCATGATTGCAACAATACAGTTAGTAAGAGAAAAATCAAGATTCAAATAGCAGAAGAAATACAGAGGCAATGGTTTTCCTTTTCTGTGTTTGTTACTTTTCTTCAGAAGAAACATCATTTCTTTGTATGTTCTGTAAAATCTGACAATACATCTACAAACAGACGTGTCTAATGCTCCTTTTCAATATTCAACAGATTTCAAAATGGCTTTCTTAAACATGATGTAAGGTGTACCTTTCTTTTTAACACACTTAGCTCTGCAATGGAAACCAGATGTCTACTCCTAACAGACTTAGCTCTGCATTGGAAGCCAGATGTCTACCCCTACAAAGGATAATTCACCATACTCTAATTGAAGAATTATCTTCGTGTCCTTTTTAGAACTTTTTTTTTGAGACAAAATTTCCCTCTGTAGCCCAGGCTAACCTTGAACTCTTGATCTTCCTGCCTCAGATTCCTGAGTGCTGGGATAAAAGTCATTTACACCACACAGGACTCCTTCACACATACTTATTGCTTGAGCTGATTGAGACCTCTGACCAGTATTTATACATTCTTCCCTGTATTAAAGAAAAAAAGTTCAGAGATGAGACAAAATAAGCTGTTGGGAAAAATGTTATCAGACAGCAAAAGTCCACCCACACCCAAGGACTGCATACAGGTTTCTCAGAAGCCCCGTGAGAGGGGCCAGATGTACGAACTTCAGCAGAAAAGAGGTTCAGCTGCGATTTATAGTGGGAGTCAGGAGGTGAGGAAGATGGGGGGTTGCAGGAAGAAGATAGGATTATCCTCAACGGTGCTTATTCCCCTTTTCTCTCTTCATATGGTCTTCTGGATGTGGTACGTTGTCAGATGCATGACGGGAGAAAGAAAGCTCACGAGGCTGATGATGTTACAATAAAGTCAAGGACAAGTAAGAGCCCTGCTGGTTGATTATCTCTGACTTAGTGGGTCTAACTGTGATATAACTGTATCATTACATTTCTTTATAGGTACTTTCTGGTTAGCCTCTTATTTTTCTTATACCTGATGTCTTAGTTGCTTATGAAAGAAAATATTTATTCATGGCTTGTGGCTGCCGAGAGTTAGACTCACCCTCATGGTGGGAACACTGCAGGAGGCAGGCCGGCATTTAGCAGAGAGTAAGAACACACTAATGGGGAATAGCACAGGCTGTTGAAACCTCCAAGCCCACTCTCAGTGACAAATACCCTCCAACAAGGCCACACCTCCTTCCCAAACACTTTCGCCAACTTGGGACAAGTATTCAAACTTATTTGCGTTCTTATGCGAACCACCACACATAGCCAGCTTGTTCATTTTAACCCCTCACTGCTGGCTTTTTGCTTCCTAGGAAGTAACTGGTCTTTGTTTTCTGCAATTAAACTTATTTTTTTATAAGAACAAAAAGGTTGATATGTCCAGGAAAGCACTACAACTCCCAGTGTACAAGAGTCTTGATCTTGCCTGAGATGCTTAGGCACTCTTAGTTGGTGCTATGAACCTTGAGGGCATGCACAGTGAAATGCGTAAGTGTTCAGAGCCATGACTAAAGTGAAGTCACATGATACTCCACGGATGATTGGTGTCTCAGTCAGCTTAGATGTCATATGCATTTGATTTAGAATTCATTTTCGTTTGTCATAGCTTCAGAATGTCTTACCCTCAATAAATTTCCCTTAACTTTAACATTCAGTTATAAACTCCTGAACTGCATTTTCAGACATTGCCCTAAAGAAGTGTGCGCGACACCTTTTCCGGAAAGTGTCTTTCACTTCCGTGTCTTGCTACAGACTCACCTACTCTCTCAGCGGTTCTGTGGACAGTATTTACAGCCAACCTCTCTCCTCACAGCCAGGACATACCCCAAGAAGTATTCATGGACTGTTTCTTCTACGAAACCTGAATTTCATTCTCTTCTTCCATTCCAGATGCAAATTTTGAGATTTGAGTGAGGGACCAGTCCTGCACAGTAGTAAGCACAAATTCCCCTCAGGCATGAGATTAAGGAGAAAATGGTGGGACTCTGTGGTAAAACTTCCTTTTGCTCCCAAAGTTATAGAAAACTCAATCCGCTTCAGTCCTCACTCACTTTTGACATCTTGCATGTCTGAGTCTGCAGGGACCACAGAACTAGCCCTAAACAACTCCATCACAAGCACTCACTCCACCTGGGAACGTGTCTAACACCATCATCTATGATCTTGTTGTTTTTGTTTGAACATTCATTTTATGATCCAAAGGCCTTATCTAATTTCTAGTGCCCTTAATTCCTTTGTATAGTCCATATTTTACTCAATAATATTTTCTTAAGATCTCTGATATTGCTTGTTGTGGGAATTGAATGGTGGCAAATTCTTTAAACATTTTAATGTCTGAAATGTTATAATTTCCCTTCCATTTTGAAGACAAATTTGATGACATATAAATGATTTGGATGATGTTTTCGCAGGACTACATAAATACTGTTCCACTTTTTTGAGGGCTTTTATTTTTTCAATAGGAAATATAGTGTCATTCTTTTTATTCAATCTGTACAGAATGGGTGCCTTAAAGAATTTTGTTTCTCTCTCTCTCTCTCTCTCTCTCTCTCTCTCTCTCTCTCTCTCTCTTTTAGCGCGGGGAGGGGAGTCAAAACAGAGTTTCTCTGTAGTTTTGGGGCCTGTCTTGGAAACTAGCTTTTGTAGACCAGGCTGGCCTCGAACTCACAGAGATCCTCCTGTCTCTGCCTTCTGAGTGCCAGGATTAGAGGTGTGTGTGACCACGGTCCGGCTTGTTTGTCCCTTTTAAGCAATTACTTTTTATTATTCTTTTAGGTGTTGGTGCTTAGCTTGTTTTGGGAGAGGCAGGTTAGTAACTATTATAAAATTAGGGAACTGTTTGGCTATTTTTACTCAGATGTTTTTCTCTTTTATACATAATAGATGACCTACGTTTTCTCACTGCCTTCTGACACTCTCTTATTCTTATTTCCCGCAGTCTGCTTAGTTTTATCTGCATTCCACTGTGTACAGTTTCTGTCAGCATACCTCTAGGTTAGCTAAGTTTTTCTTCTGCATTCCCTAATCTGCTGATAACCATAGTGTATATCTTTTTATTTCAGTCTCTTTAGTTTTTCTTATTAGAAATTTGATTTGAGCTTACACCTTGGCATGCTCAACTGTCCTTCTACTTCCTAGAATATATGAAGTAGAGCAGTAGTGTGATTTAAGAACTGTCCAAAGACTGATTGACTGTCTATATGTCTTATCATCTATAATTTCTAGGTCAATTTTTATTTATTTATTTTCTCTTATTTATGACTTATATTTCCCAAGTATATTTTTATAAGCCTTTTCACATTTCATTGAATATTTTTGAATTATTTGAATCTTTTCTTACTTTCCTTTCCATTGCTGTGATAAATACCACTACCAAAAGCAAATCCAAATTTTATTTTTCATGGTTTGTATGTGAGTGTAGTGCTCAAGCAATGCAAAAGAGGGTGTTGGATCCCCTTGAGCTGGGATGACAGAGAGTTATGGGAAGTCAGACATGGGCATACCTAACTTGATTACTTTGGAACAGAAGTGTGCTTCCTTAGATGCTGAGCTTTCTCTCTGGCCAGATCACATAAACTCTGATGTAGATCATAGAGTCTGAGGATTCACTACTTTATAGTTTCATCTTTGCTGATGCTCATATCTCAAGAAATTATGGTTTTATATTGATTAGACATTAATTTTTTATAGATGCTATCTTTTTAAATGAGCATGCTACACTCTTTTGTCCAAAATAATAAATTCTTCAGAGGAGATTTTAAACAGTTGAAATGGCTGCACCTTTGATAGTCCATATTAGTATATTTTCCATATTTCAGTATTTCCTTGGAGTTTCACTTTGTGATCAGGTCTAGTCTTATAATACTTAGATTATACTGTGAGCTAAACTATATTTTCTTATAGCGAAAAAATTAGTTTCTTTTTCTGTCTAAACAGTATAATTTTAATATTCATATGACAATCTCTAATGGTAAGAAAACAGAATGTTAAATAAAATAGAGCTGAGCATATATCACATGCTATAATTCTAGAACTTGGAGAGACTGAGGGCAGGAGAACCAAGAATTCAAGGCCAGACTCTGCCACATTGCAAGAATAGTCTCTGGTTGTTATTACAGACATAAGTGCTATTAGGGTCTCCATGAGATGCTGTCTCAACATACAAACCATTAAAACCAGTTTTCATTGCTGAGAAAAAATTTTTACAATGTGTACAGGTATTCACGAGTGGTGCCTGTTGTCGGGAACATAGTAGTAAACAAAGCAGATGGGGTGGGGGGATTCAGTGCACTGTTCAGACAGTGCTGACTGCAGGGAACCACATGAGTGATTTTACACTGGATTTTACATATTTTTGCTTAGGAAGAACATAGACCCAACCTTCTTTTTCTACTTCAGAAAAATGTATTTTAAGAAAGAGGCAGAGAAGCAGAGACCTACAGGAAGTATGGGAGTGTGATGTGGGAGGTCCTTCAGTATATGTGTTGCTTTTATTGATTAATGAAGCAACAGAGCATAGCCAGATTGGAAGAGACAGAGAGGGTAGATGGAGTCAGTAAGATGCCATTGAGCCACCAGAGAAGAACCAGGCTACCAGTTGGAACCTTGCTGGTAGGCCACAACCATGATGGTACAATATAAAATAATAGAAATGAGTTAATTTAAGAAATAAGCGTGAGCTAGAAATATGCATAAGCTAACAGGCCAAACACTGATTTAATCAATACAGATTTTGTGTGGTTATTTTGGGAGTCTGGACAGCCAGGAACAAACAAGAGGCCTTCCCTCTACAAATGGCCTCCTACAACATGAGGGAGTCAAGTTGAGGTAGGAAGGAACCAGGCTTGGGGAAGCAAGTGAGGAGTGGTGACCTGAGCAAGTTCCCAGACATAACCAGGGGGCACTAATGATGTGGGTTGAAACACATGGCACTGATGTTTTTGATAAGGTTATATTTCAAATATTGGTAACTGTCTCTAAGTAGACCTAATAGGTTATGATTGTGCAGTGGTAGTAACAGTAGGTGCCAGGAGTTGATACAAATGGCACCAGAAAGGTAGGCTTGGCAGTAGTGTGGGCCTGTGAGCCCAGCACTTAGAAGGTAGAGATGGGAGGAGCATCCCGAGTTTAGCATCATCCTTGACTACATAGCTAGTTTGAGGATGTTCCGGGCTAACATGAAACTGTGCAGCAAACAAAACCAAATAGTAATAATAATAATAATAATAATAATAATAATAATAATAATAATAATAAAGACTAGGAAACAGTAAATACTAACCTGTATAAGGTATATGAAGTGAGTAAATTACTTTTTAGACACTCAAAGCCAAGAGTCAAGAGAGAGGCACTATAATGATATAGAAAACTAGTATCTACTATATTTTCATGGAGTGCTTTATTTTATCCATTATATTAATATCAAACTCATCTTTGTTTTATGTCTACTCCTACTTATTTTTTACTCTATGCCCATGTCTGTGCATGCAGTGTGCATGTGTGTATGTGTGCTTACATTGGTGTGGGCATAGGTGTGTGTGTACTGTAGTATGCTTGTGGGAGCCAAAGGCTGACATGAGGAGACTTTCCCAATCATTCTCCACCATATTCACAGAGGCATAGTCTCTCAGTTATATCTAGTGCTCACTATAGCTGCTCCAGCTAGCCAGCTTGTCCAGGAAATTCCTTTATGCCAGTTTCTGAGCACTGTAACTATAGGTGGGCTGCCAGTGCCAGCCAGCATTCACATGGGTGCAGGGCATTGGCTCTAGTTCTTATGCTTACCGGGCAAGGATTTACTTCCTTGCCTTCTCCGCAGTGCCAATTTGTGTTTACTTTTTACACACGTGCCAAAAGTTGACCAGTGTAAAGATCATGGCAGCTTTTTAATCTGTGCTTTTACATGGGCATGAGGCCAGACCCTACTGAGCGTATGTGTTGCGGGGGTGCTGCAGACATGTCAAGATGGAAAGGAACGGTATGACATGTCCTACACTGTATTTGTATCAGTTCTGTCCCTCCTTCTTCCTCCTCCTCCTATATCTCCCCTGACCTCTCTTGAACATATGATTTTTTCTTCTATGATTGTTGTTATGGTTTCTTAGCCTGAAATCTACCTAGATTTCTTCCTTAGACAGTGGGTCACCCAGGTTACAGCAAGCTCTGCTGCCTGCTTCATACCAATATTACTATATCAACATTACAATATTTCTGCTTCATCTGTAAGTGGAATATACAGACAAAATTTGTGTAGCAACCATGTATCAACTCAGTTTCCTTGTATGTGTATATATGCATATGTGTATGTTTGTCTCTCTGTATGTGTATGTGTGTTATTACAGGGGTACTTGGATAAATGTTTTATTACTGGATTAAAGTGATTTTCTTTCCTCATAGTCCTCATTTCCTGTAGCTCATAATAATTTTTAGAGAAGAAGCAAGATTTAAAAGATGAGAAAAATTGATCCTTTGTAAACGAAAGGATCTCCAGATATCTCAGAGAAAGTCAGAACCGCAATTAAATGAGAATCCCAGAGACTGAAATGCAAGAATCCATGATAACAAGACAGAGGTTGAAAGGTTATTATCTGCTAACTTTTCAATGTCATTTTAGAATGAAAATTGTTAGCTTCATGTTTTTAAAGTCTGAAAAGAATGAATCAGGAATCTCTCTTTCTTTGATTTTTGTTATTACCTGTTCTTGGTCTAATTGAATAATTAATTTATGTTACTCCCATAAATGTTAGCATTTGTCTGTGCATATCAATGTATGTGGAGAAACATTTAATATGTATTATTTTTTCAAAAGTTTGTATGGTTATGCATCGCTTCAGCATGTAGCAGCATCTGGTGACACATGTCAACCCAATGTGACAAGCAGCATGAAAAATAGATTTGAAATCTGGAAGAAATAAATGCAGGAATCAATGACTTCTGGTGGCTGCAGTCAACTGCACAGCCCTCAAAGCTTGACAATTTCATGTTTTATGTAGAAGAAAAATACTTGGGTAACACACTGAAGAGTCTATATTCAAAGTCATTTGCAATCAATGACACAACAGATATAAGCATGTAGAAAATAATACCAGGGATTTTTTTCTGGAGACATTGGGAATTATGTACATGAGAACCTCTAAAACATGACTCTGTCTCTTTTTGCTTTATGATTTTATAGGGTTATGTAGCTCATACATACCGTAACAAAATACCAGGGGGGAAAACTACATATGGTAGGCAGGCCCTTGATTAAACTAGAAAGGAGTGGCCCAATTTTTGTTTAACAGGGTGGATTCCCAAAGACAGAAAAATCCTCATAACTTGAAAGACTAAAGAGGAGTGGTCTAGATTGTAGTTCGTATTAAATGGATTTCTTTTCCAGTTCTGTAATCTTCAAATTGCATATGACTTGTCTAATTTATATTTTCTTATCAAGTCACATTTCTCATACAGAACAGGAGAATTGCCTTCTTTTCCAAGTTGAGGTATATTGTCAAGATTTCTGGTTTCTCTCAACAAGCAGTGACACTTAATTGGTGAAACTGCATTCGTTCACAAAATTATGAGGTGATATAAGCAACATTAGTCACTGGACACAAGAAAAAATATGTAGTGGTTACTATTCGAATTACATAATCTGGTCTGATGGTTCATAAATACCACCCCTCTTACATCATGGTGTCGAGAAACCAACAGACTCTCCACAGCATTTAAAGACTGAACAATGTATTCATCTTGACTTGGAGAATGTCTTAATATTAGGCAGGTGCAGCTGGGTAAAGTGAAGGACTATTTCCCAAATCTCAAAAATCGCACAACAGCCACGTTTTCTTATATTTTAGCACACACACATACATAAATCCGTTAAAATGTGACCAACCTTGTCCTGTGGAAATATTGTTCTTTTGAATATGTTTGCATAAACATTTTCTGAAAGTTATTCTAAAAAGTAAACATTCATATTTACCTCTTGGGTTGGGAGAGACTTGAATCCGATTTGAAGGCAGAACTGTTGGGCAAGACTCATTTCATACTTATTCTAGAAATTAATGTTCATCACAGATCGCCACGATGATGATATTTTTACTTGAAAATCTTCAAAGGTCATCTGTAGTCTGTAACAGCATTTGGGGTGATAATTTGCCACCCTGGCACCTACCTAATACCTGCTGCTTCTGATACCTGAAATAAATTGATGTGTTTTTTTTTTCTTGATCTGAAGGACTTGGGCTATTATTTACTACTGTTGGCCATGGTTCTATTTCTGAATCATATTTCCTTAAGTAGCTCCTGCATCTGTGGCCTCTCCTTAACCTCACCTTCCTGTAAACTCAAGGCCTGAAAGTAAGGGAGCTCATGTGAGCATGTGTGAGAACCCGAACCCAAACTGGAAACTAAGTAGGACTGTGTCCCATTTAGTTTAGTTGGTTTAGGAGGATACTGAAACAAACTCTGAGTTTGACGCAACGGTTATTGATAAAATATTAGTGAGTAAGGACTGGAGATGTAGCTCAGTTGGGAGAGTCTTTGTCTAGCGTCCTTCATTTCCCAGAGTTACAGACATGGGTGTGGTGACTCTCTCGGGGTGGAAGCAGGAGGATCAGGGTCCTATTCACGGTCATCCTCAGCTCCATAGTGAGTTTGAACTCAGCCTGAACTGCAGGAGCCGTGTCTCAAAAATTAGTAAATCAGCAAGCAATGCTATGCTAATGACAGCACTCTAATAGATTTATAGTTAATTGCTGATACAGATAGAATATGCCTACTTCAAATTTAGTATTTTCAGTGGTGGGAAATACTGTACCTCTTCTGATACAAAGGACATAGAAAACAAATGCCTTGCTAATGTAAGAACGCACAGGGCAATCACTTCATTGGCTCACTTTTTATATGATTAATTAGGAATAATGAAGTTAATGATAGTTTCCTTGGCTCACATAGAACCTAGCAAAAGTAGGCAAGGGTGCCCATAAATATGCAGCCTCCAGCTCTTGAGAATTGGATGGTTAGGGTTAAGAGGTGGATGATGAAAAACTGACTTCAAGACATGATTTAAAAGTCTCCCTGTCACAGACTGACTGGATGATGGATGATGCGACCACGTTTGACAACGAGGGTTGGAGAAGAGGTGAATCACTTTCAACACTGGCTGTTCAGGCTGAGATTATCTGCAAATGAACTTGTGTTGTTGTTTCTTAATTCCGAACATTAAAAATTCAATTCCAGGACCATCCATCCTTTGTATCAGCATTGAGTTTCGGCTTGCCTTCTGTTAGCGGAGGCATGATGAATGCTCTGCTACCTAGTTGTACTAATGGTCTGAAATCCTTAAACTGCAGGAGAGGGCACATCCCTACAGCTCCCGGCATGCCGGCAGAATATTACGCTTCCCAACATCCATTCCTGGAGCTTCTTCAGAATTGTTCCTCATTTGGGAAAAGAACCAGCTATCTTCTGAAGCTGATGACATAAAAATGGAATTACTTTGTTCCCATCATCACTAATAACATTAGCATGAGACGCCATCAATAATACTGTATTAACATGAATAAATGCTTTCACAATTTCATCTTGCTGTCATATGCATTTTAGCTTTGTAGTAAACTGAAGGGCACAGAGGCTCTTGATTGATAAGTCTTAATTCCCTTGTCCCAGAACCTTCATGCCCTCATCCCTTGTCCCTGGCCAGGAGAAAAGACCGCTCTGAGAGGAGTTCAGGTAAAGCAAACACATGGCTGTGCGCCCTGCTCCTGCATAAGACCAAGCTACAGAACTCTCTGCCCTCTGTATACCTGTGAAGCTGAGAATGGTCCCAGAGGAAGCAGCTTTATTTGTTACCAAATAAACTTCCTACAATTTTCATTTGGTAAATCAACAAGTGATTAAAAGTCATTCAGGAGCTACATGACAGCCGTAATTTAGATTTTTCTTTCGTGGGCTCTTGCAAATAATCAGTACCCCTATCTCTGCAGAAACATTACTTACTTGTTTTCTCAGGTCTAGAATTATGCCAGCAACAGAGCAGGGATGTTACAGACCTTCCCATGCTGGTAGGCTTTGAGCACAAGACCTGATCATTTTAAAGAACTTTACCTTTGGAAATAAATACAGTT
>NC_022009.1:115557187-115585566 GCF_000317375.1 Microtus ochrogaster
CAGATCCTTCTCTAAGTTATTGGTGGTTGTGAGCCTCTCAGCTTTGATGCTCAGCATGGACTTATATCCCTTGCAAGAATGGCGTGCCCTATACTCTTAGTCAGTGAATCATCTCTTCAAACTTTAGCCATGAAAGTTAAACTAGCAAATAGATTTGATTGTCATTCATCAAAAATTGTGTATTTTCAAATTTGCTTACTTACTAAAAGTTGTTTTTAATTGAAAACTTATACTCCCAGACTTTAAAAATGTTTTACAAATATGAGACAGTTGGAAAACTGGGCCCCACCTCTACCCCACAGTTCCAATAGAGAATGGACAAAGTTGAAATGCAACTTCTTGCTTCAGCCTGATAATACATAGTGGCCTTTCTATGCTCTATTAGTGTCACATTCGAAGATTCTTATGCTTTCTGTTGATAAACTTGTGTAGTTTCAAATGTCCCTAGAGCTTAAAGCTCCATGTTTGATATTCCTGAATTTAAAAAAAAAAACTTACTAGGAAAAAAAGGTACCAAGTAAGCCCTTTTATGCATAAGTATTTATGGACTTTGAGCTCATGAAAAAAATGGCGAGCACACTTTAAATAAGGTGTCTGCTTACAGAAAAGACATTCATGGCTTGACAATAGTGACCTGGGGCTCACAAACCTAACACTGTATTTCTCCTAAGTGCAATGGTTCAGTATTTGATATTCAGCATTCATCATGGCTTTATAGAAATGTCTACCACTAATAATGAGAAATGATTATAGCTGGTACTGGTATTTTAACTTTCATAGGGTTTGAATTAGATAAGTAATGGCTAGTGAGAAATCATATTACCAGAAAGAGTGCTTTTTAAACTACCAAACTACCACAGATTTTTTTTCATGGATGGATGGATGGTGTGTGTGTGTGTGTGTGTGTGTGTGTGTGTGTGAGAGTGTGAGAGAGAGAGAGAGAGAGAGAGAGAGAGAGAGAGAGAGAGAGAGAGAGAGAGAGAGAGAGAGAGAGTATGTGTTTGTGTGTCTGTGGTCTGTGTATGGTGCTTGGGGATATGATTATTTTTTAATTCATGTTTTGAAGTTGAAGAACAAGACATAACACATTTCTCAAATAAGCACCTCAATAAACCAGCATTATTGGGCAAAGCTGAGTTAATATTTGCTATGAGATTTTATGCTTTTTGGACATGAATGTCAGGTATTCCTTAGATTCTAGCTATCCCTTGACCATATAGCAATGAGGCCCTGGGAGTACTATTTATGTGGTGTTCCCCATGGCTTTTCCAGATTCCTTTGGAAACAACCAACAGGCTGCAACTGCACCCAAGTCATTTTCTATAATCTCTGCAGTGAAACGCGTCTCAGTAGATGCATCTTCCTTCGCACACAAGATGATGGATAAACACATCAGCTTGTGGGTGGAGAAATTTTTTTGAGATGACTGCTTCAAGGTCAGAAGGTTTTAGAAGACATATTTTTCCGTCAGCTTGCTTGGTAGGTCAAGACTTTTCTTGGTACGATAAAAACTTAGAAGACAATTAAGCAATAAACTGTTTGACTCCATTTTGGTGCCTGTAACCTAGAGGCCTGCCTTGTTAGGGGATGCTCTGTGTGATAGACGTGGTGCAGAGGCTTTCTGGTGATAGTGACTTGAGCCTTCCCATTGCACTCATTTTGATTTTAATAAGGTAATTCTGCCTGGGGGTAAAAGGAAGTTCACAAATAAATAAAAACACATCTCAATTAAATAACTATTAAGGGTCTGCGTTATGACAAGCCTTACACAAGTCGAAACATACTCTTGCGTTGTAAGTACTTTTGTTTGCTACTTTATGAAGTTTCTGTAATAGTGGTTTTTGAATGTTAGAATGCAAAGGAAATGATTTCTTATATAGAGTATCTAGCTCTTATAAGAACTGGAGGGGCTTTGAAGCAATTGTGCTAATTGGGGAACTAATTCCGAAGCCAACTCATGACAAATGACTTAAACTGTTTCTCTCGAAGTT
Organism: Microtus ochrogaster; assembly: GCF_000317375.1. Lineage (NCBI taxonomy): Eukaryota > Metazoa > Chordata > Mammalia > Rodentia > Cricetidae > Microtus > Microtus ochrogaster. The sequence goes on from NC_022009.1 coordinate 115,559,179, forward strand.
ACTCAATAACTCTAACTCTCCATTTCTTAATCTACAAGGTAGGATTATTTGCCCACTTCATAGATCTCCTGTGAAGATTAAGTTGACATTGAAATAGAAAGTGTTTAGCATGGGACCTGCCACCGTTTTTTGTCTTAATACAGGTTTGCTTATATGCCGTTGATAGCTCCATCATGAGATTGTCCATGAGACCAGAATGGAGGACAAGGAGTGGGGCCCAGCTTCTCTTGACCATGGAGAGCATTTAGCAAGTCCAAGACTGTGGGTATGAGGGCATCCAGCCTTTTAAGAGCTGGCATTAAAATATCACAGCGGATGACATTGTTTATTTTATTTATCAAATTTAAAACAGGTGCCACTCTTGATTGGCTTGCCTCAGGGCATGGCTGAAAAATAAAACACTTGTATTAAAATGCAAAAGGCAGAGAGGCAGTAGCAATTGGAACTTGTCATATTATTGGCTCCGAGGTGCCATTTCAAATGTTGCCTTGCATTATGCAATTCATATTTGCCAATTGGAGTTCTGTTGAATCCTGATGGTTTTGTCTTTTCTGAGCCATAGACACCCGAGGGAAAGTTTTGGCCTCTTCAGATCTATAGGTAGACAACTCAATTATGTTTCGTGGCCCCAATTATACACAGACATCAGGAATCTCTTTATTGTGCTAGTACAAAAAGCAGGTGAGCTTCCTATGTTTATTTCTAATCTTTTATTGAATGTGGAAAGTTAGTGGCTATTTTGCTGAAAGGATATAAGGCATGTGAAATGATATAAAGTAATGGGAAACTCTTCATTAAGTAATCCTGATCATGACATTTTTATTATTATTAATTATTTTAAATTTGTTTATAAAGTAAGATTCAGATCTGGTGCATAGGACAGAAATATTGTTTTTTTTTTTTATTCCTAAGAAGAGTTTGTAGTTATTTTCTAGTGTGCCTATTCTCCAATTCTCCCATTCCTGAGCACCTGTGCAATAGCTGATCTACATTAATTGATGGACTAGCCTGCCTTTATCTTGGACTTGAAAGCCATCCTATAGTAAAGACAAGCTAGATTCATTTTTGTTTAAGATTAAATCTCTTTCTCAAGAATTGGGCTATGCCTCACCTATAAACTACAAATGGCTCTGTACTGGTTGCTCTAGGAAATAGCAATCATGCATTTGTTTCAAAAGGCTATTGTGATCAACTATTATTATAACCACCTTGCAACCATGTCTTTGTGTCACAAGAGATGGTTATGGCCAACTTGATAAGTCTTGCTTCTGTAACCTCACCTCTTTACCTGCTAAATCCTCAATTTGGAAATCCCTATCTCTGAACTATAAAAACCTTTATCTTGCTCATGTCCAATGTTGACTTCTTGAACTCTGCCTTAGGGGAGGCAGTCGGTGTACATGAATTAAAAAGCTCATTTTAATTAATTTGGCAATACCGATTTGGGTGGGTGATCTTTTTCCTCGAATTTCGGCATTCGCATTAACCCACTTATTGCTACAAGGTGAGAAGGATTATGGAAATGGAGGCACACAGAAGCCAGTGTATTTGATGACAGCATCATATTGCTAAATCAATCCTGAGAATGTCTACCTTCAGACTTCTTATTAAATACACAATAGTTATGTGCATTGTTTAAGTCTCTGGCAGTTGGCTTCCTGTGACTTACAGACTAACACATTTCCAACGAAGAACTGAGTTCCTTCAGTGTCTTATCTGGAGCCTCAGCACTTTGTGTAACATATTATTATAACATTACTGTGGGAGTCAAAAGGTGTGAAGAATGCATTATTTGATCCGAAGAGGCCTGCTGTTCCATTGGGCAGAACTTATCCTTTGAACATTAGTTGCAGTGAAGAAACAAAAGCTTTTAAGTCTTCAGACCCGAAATAGAAGTTTGAAAGTAAGTTATAAATAGGAGAAAGAGGAGGGGATGGGAGCACAACCCTATAATCTTTCTCTTAGAGATCTGAATCTTGTTCTGTGATAGTCTGATGCTGGTATGTATTTACAGCAGGGTGGGCTTCTCTTTAGTACTCGCTGCCATTCACACAGCTCACATGGAGCAGACTCACAGTGAAACAGCATCGTGCCATGGGCTGAGGACCAGGAGAGACACTTATTCCTGGGTCTGAAATTGACTGGCTTCATGATCTCAGGCAAGCCATTCACTCTCCCAGTCTCTGTTGGTTCCATCTGTAAACATAGGATGGATGATTCTTGCATGAAGCTTTCCTTCAGAGGCTCACAGAAAGGATTATTGAAAGAACATCTGTGTCTATTAGACAAAACAAAGATGCTGCTTTGTAGACGTCAAGATTCCACCTTATCCCCAAGGATCTGGAAAAAAAAGAGCCATCTTTAAAGGCTGCCAGAGCCTTATGTGGCCTGTGATAGTCTCAGAAAAGAGTGTCCCGGGACATCAGTTACTGGCTTCCTCTCTGATAACTGCTCAACCACAGAGCACAAAAGCTGGCGGTACTCTGTACCCCATACTGCACTGAGGGGTTAGGGAGAATTGTCATAACCGTTGTTTCAGGGGTTTACGGTCAACAAATGAAAGGAAAAGATTGCCTGACTGTCTAATTTGTGCACTGCTAGTTATTAAATTATTAAGGATCCAATTGTAATAGACCTTTTTCCAGGAGATTTGTGAAAAATTGCCTAGAGACTTTTGGATCAGGCACTTACTAATTATGTTCAGAATTAGGATTTTATGGATATCTCCTGACCTTACCCCTTCATTACAATACAATTGTCACCGCTGCTGGTTCATCACTTTAAAAGCCTTTTTGTATTGAGTGGTTTTATTTATTTGTTTCATCTTTAACGCTTATCTACCTACCTATCTATCTATCTATCTATCTATCTATCTATCTATCTATCTATCTATTTATTTATTGTTTTTAATGAGCTATATATATATCTCCACTTCCCTGCCTTCCTCTCCCCTCCCCTTCTACCCTCTCTCATGGTCCCCATGCTCCCAATTTAGTCAAGAGATCATGCCTTTTTCTACTTTTCATGTACATTATATCTATGTATGTTTCTCTTAGGGTTCTCATTGTTGTCTAGGTTCTTTGGGATTATGATTTGTAGGCTGGTTTTCTTTGTTTTATGTAGAAAAGTCACTTATGAGTGAGCACATATTATGTCTTCCTATGTCTGGGTTACCTCACTCAATATGATGTTTTCTAGATCCATCCATTTGCCGGCAAATTTCAAGATGTAATTATTTTTTTTCCACTGTGTAGTACTCTATTTTGTAAATGTACCGCATCTTCATTATCCATTCTTCAGTCAAGGGGCATTTATTTTGTTTTTAGATTCTGGTGATGACAAATAATGCTGCTATGAACATAGTAGAGCACAAATTGAGAGATGAAATCAACAACATAGAAACAAAGAAAACAATACAAAGAATCAATGAGACTAAGAGTTGGTTCTTCGAGAAAATCAACAAAATAGACAAACCTTTATCCAAACTAACCAAAGGGCAGACACTGAGTATCCAAATTAATAAAATCAGAATGAAAAGGGGGACATAACAACAGACATGGAGGAAATCCAGAGAATCATCAGGTCATACTTCAAAAACCTGTACTCCACAAAACTAGAAAACTTAAAGAAAATGAACAATTTTCTGGATAAATATCACTTTCTAAATCAAATCAAGACCAGATAAGCAAATTAAACAGACTTATAACTACTAAAGAAATAGAAGCAGCCATGAGGTCAAAATTTTTAATTTTTAAATTCTATTATTTGTTGGGAGCAGTGAGACCCCAGATCCTGAATTTCTTGTAATCCCCTGATCTGAGTGCCTACAGCTGCTCTGAGCACGAGACCTTCAGGAGTTCTGATGGCAGGAGAGTGGTTTCTGGTGGGTTTGGTTGGGGCGTGGCTATCTCTATATAATCTGCCTTTGAACGCAATAAAGGGGGCATTCTTGGGGAATTCAAGGATGACCCCTTGTCGCTATCTCTCTGTCTGTGTGTGTCTGCTTATTTTAACCTCCAGTCCTTTGCCCGAAGTTCGCGAACTGGGTGCCAGTGCGCAGAGCGCAGACACGGGGGCGCGGTGCCCAGCAATTATTTCTTTTTCCAAACTATTAGTATTTACCCACTACTTATAATTTAAGGACAAAATACAACCTAAACATTCAAAAGCCTCACAACATGATATACATTCAATATTTCTTATATACTAAATGATTTTCTTTGCTTAAATTACACTTTCTTTTGTACCTATTGAAGTGGGAAGGTCGAACACACTGCAATGATGGCATCTTTGGGAAGGCGACCCATGTTGTCTTAGTGAACAGGGTGAGGGTACCAGGATGGCAAAGTGGTCAAGAAAGCAAAGTGAGCATCCATGGGAAGCAAGCCAATAAGTAGGGTGGGTTCCTCCATGTTCCCTGCTTCAGCTCTTGCTTCTCTTTGCCTTGATGTCCTGCCCTGGCTCCCTTCAGTCATGGAGTATGAGCTGTAAGCTAAAGTGAATCTCTTCTTTCCTCTTTGTCCTTCCTGCTTTTGGTCAAGGTGTTTTTGTCATAGCAACAGAAAAAATAACACATTTTTATTTTGGACGTTTGGTTAAATTCTCCTGTGTAGTTATCCATTTATAATATATTATAGAAGTAGAAATGAAATAGTAATTAAAACGAAAATTGACATCAAAGTGTTTCTTTTATATTTTGAATGATTTCCAACCGTGATAGAGTCATAGAGATGGAGGAAGAAAATGGATGATACCTGAACTCAAAGCCACCCAAAACCTCATGACTTGAAACGTGATGACAGCGGAAGAGAATCGTATGCAATAAAGCCGTGTAAAGCGAAAGTCATCACAGGAAACAATTGCTCTAAATACAATACACTAATATTTATTCTGTGAATGCAAAGCTCAACATTTTGGCAAGCGAAACTATTTAATAGATTAATCGAAACGACTCCCAAATAAACAATTATCATTAACAACCACTGAACTTCCTTAATGTGACGAGCTCTGTTTTGAGCCAGTTGCACTCATCTTCCCTCCCAGGCCTCCGGTAGCTTTATGTTCAAAGTAGGCGTTCCTCCTTCCATCTCCCATCAAAGGAAAACTGAGGTCCGGCCGCTGACGGGAAAGTAGTAGAGCGGAATTGTGCCCGGCAGTGTTGCTGCCCAGTACTCCAGTGATCTAAGCCTTCCCGTGCAATATTGGGGGGTTTGAAACCTCAGAAATGTCTAGGTTGGAAATAGAAGAGGTGTGTGCTCTGCTGTGTGTGGTGAGGACCGAAGTGTGACGCCTGTAATTCCAAAGAGATGCTCACATTCCCTTCGTACCAGGGCAGAGCAATGTATCTGTTATGCAAGTCAGTGCCATTACTTCCTTTCTGCTGGTCTGTTTCTCTCAGGAGTCCGCGGTCCAACAACAACAACAACACCCTCAGACAATAAGGATGCTTAACTTAAACTCAGGCCGGAAGAGATGAAGTGCGGGGCTCTTTGTTTATGGCTTTGCATGAAAGATGAATAACCAAGAGGGAATGTTCACCCTGGCTGTCAGTGCAGTGGGTTTTAAAATGTGACTTCATTCTGTTCAGAGGAGTCGAAATATGTTCAAGGACTTATCTATGATGACTGCAGATACAAACCTGAGAGTGAAGCAAAAGTAAAATTTAAGTAAGGCAGCTGGGAAATTAAAACATTCTTTTTTTTTTTTTTTAAATGAATCCCTTTCAGCCAGGGTGACATCATTATGCAATCATTGCAAACATTTGTTTTATAGGATCAGAACAAACCCCTGAAATTGACTTCTATTTCCTTTTCTAAAGGAGATAAATTGAGGCCGGGAGCTGAAATGCTAATATTCAGCCAGATAAGAAGTGTATTTGCTTCGTGACAGACCCCTTGAAATGGGTTTTGTTAAGATGAATGCTCCGCATTCACGGGAAGAGTGGCGCGGCTGGGTCCTCCTGGCAGTAAATCCAGCCCTTCCATTTTGACTGGGATGTTTATCATCTCGCCACTTGTGAGCTCCGCGCCGCGGAGGGGGGGGGGGGGCGAGGCTGTAGTTCGGTTTGCAGGCGGCTGGTGTCATCCCATTACCGTCGAACGGAGATGGTGCCTGCTTCTATTTGAACGTTTAATACATTAGTCTGTAATTTTTGTCTTGGAGGTAATGAGGCCTGACAGCTTTAGCTGGTGCATGCTAACGAATCCACACTGGTTTCTTTGAAGTTCTTCGTTGCCAAATTCATAAAGGAAGAAAGGACTGTTTGGAGATGACAGTAAACATGCTTCATTTTCTAAGACATAGTAGCTAACAATCTGAAACAGTGAAGGGCTGTTCTGAGCTGTAGATAAACTAATTTTGAGCTATGTTAGAACTGCTGACGATTTGGATGTCTTTGCTTTGGTTTTTTTATGTTTGCTTGTTCATTTATTTATCCCTGTTTTGCTTGGTATGTGTGGTGTCGGGGGCGGGGGTGCGTGAGGGGACCTCAGGGGATTAAATGACTTAATTCTCTGAGTATGACAATGATAATTACAGCGATGACCATGCTGAGAAGAAAGTTCTCCAAATATTTTCCTTCACCTTCCAAAGTCAAAGAAAATAAACAGGTTGGTTCTTAGAAAGGCCTGCTGGCTGCACAGCCATGCATTTCACACACTGGACCAACGGCCACAGACAACAGAGGAGACACACTCTGTCCCCAGGAGCGGGTCACTAGAGTATCCTGGGTTTTCAGGGGCAAGGTACGAAGGACAGTGATGTAATCAGAGACGCTTTGGAAAAGTTATTTTTAAAACCGCGCTGACAATTAACTGGTTCTTAAGCATAATTAATGAAGAAACCCACAGTAGGAACCATTTTTTAGCTGAAATTAGCTGACAGCCCAAGGCTCATGGAGAGCTCCTGGCGTTTGAAGTGTGGACTCTTGCCAAATCTGACGACAAATGCATTTGCTAGGTAAACGCCCTTTTAAGTATTCTTGAGCCTTGTCAACTAGGGCATTGAAAAAAAAAAGAGGAGGGGCACTGTTCAGACACAAAGCACCTCTCTTTGAAAGTTGTTTACTCCTAATTGCAAAGTCTGTACAAAGGAAGACCAGAAGAGAAGCTATGAACAGAAGCGTGTTTCAGAGGACTGTCCTCGCCACTGAGAACAGTGGAACATGCCTTTAACACAACGCCCCACCCCCGTGCTCTCCCATACTCAAGGATATAAGTCTTTTACCAGGAAATAGAGGAATTAAGTGTATCAGGGAAGGCATAGAATTACATCAGAAGTACATTTTTTAATAGAAAATATATTTGAAATGATTTTCTCCTTAATCACATTTCCCTTTACAGCAGATTACACATGACTGTTTAGAAAATTGCTTGTGAGAGTTGCTAATGTTTTAGAGTCTATCACTTGATGGAGCAGGCCAGAAGATATTATAATATGTCTCTAGGAGACGTAAGAGGACTCCCATCAAATGACTTAGAGTTGATAATCAAGTATGACTACTGAAGCCAGCCATTGTCAGAACATTTTCATATTGTCTTCTGTCTGGACAATTAACTCTGAAATCACGCAGACTTTCTTCGGCATTCTTTGCCTTATGTCAAATAAGGACGGTCATCTTAAGTAATCTCCCCCATGACAGTGTTCATCAAAGAACATAGTTCACCTTGCACAGATGCATAACCATACTTCAAAGTCATATTCATAATTTAGTTTACTTTATCTGATCCATATTTGAAGATAACTTGAAAGCGGTTGTGAAGACCTACTTTTCTCTTCTGAGATGCTGCAGTGACTCAAATGAGATGGATCTCTTCCAGTCGTTGATAAGAGGGATCCAGAGGCTGCCAGGGAATATCCAGTAGGAGTCCACACATAGTCGGACTTGCAGGAAAGCTGGGGACAGGCTCTCAGCTGATTTAGAAAACAGAGGGAAGGCAACTGTCTTCCTCTCTTCTCACAAAGACACAGAGGGGGTAGTTGGAGTTGTATGTTTTCTTCCTGAACTAATAATGAATCAAGGGTGAATTAAGAAGGCGTGTAATTCCTTACATCTTGGTTATTATGCTATTCCAGGTGCCCATTTCTGAAAAAAGGGAGATCTAGACTGAGTACAGAGTGTGACTATTATCATGAGGACATCAGTGATCTTAGGTCACTTGCCTTCTGCATCCAATCTCACAGGAGGAAAAAAAAATGAAGAAAGGCTCTCAAATATATAAATTTATCCTTCTTGGACAAAATGAGAATGAAATTAGTAACATTCCTAGTTATTATTTATTACAGGGATGAGTAATATTAAAAAATACTGAATAACGAAGTTGTCAGGAAAGAATGCATTTATGAAGAAAAAGATTACATCACAGTGATCCAGAAACACTGGGCATTGACACCAGGAGTCAGACTAAAATATAGTGTGCATAGCTGCATCTTAACCCTTCTTCATTGACTGCAAGTCTCATTTCTCCCTCCTCCCCATCATTCTTTCCTCTTTTTATTTCTAGGCTCATTCACATTTTATTCCCAGGTTCCATGTATCAAAGCTCCTTTGTGAGGGCCAGGGGAAGCAATGAACTGTCAGGTATGGCTCCTTCAATCATCAAGTGTCCAGTTGTGTTGGGAGGGCAGGTAATTAACAGTGATGAGTGTTTCAAAGGAGTGCTGTGGGCCTGTGGAGGAAGAGGTTCTAAAGAACAGCATCCAGTTCTGCTACAGGCATTCCTTGTCGAGCCCATAAATCTCATCAGCAGTTTTTCACAGAGTAACAATTACAAGCTTATCGCTACTTAGATGTCAATGGTGCTGATGTCTCGTTTCTCATTGTTCTGCAACCCTACTCTCACTCCAGAAATCCCTTCCTTTTCAGCTCCATGACAGAGCATTTCTTTAGTATGCATAAAGCCTGGTTGGTTTCCATCTTTATCAGCACACAGCCACACCCCACACCATTGGTTCCCCACTCTGCCCCTGTTTAGAGTATGCTCTTGTTTTCCCAACCTTGCTAATATTAAATTCTTATTTGAGATCCTTTTTGTTTTACATATTTGACTGTTTCCCTTCTGTGCAAAAAAGCAAAACTGCTATTAGCACATGTATTTATTCACTAACCGGCTTATTCAGCAAATCTTCTCGGAGGATGTTTAATCAATAAGTGTCCAAGGAATATGGGATATGTTCACAGTGATTTAGACTTTGCCTTTGATGTTCTCTTTCTCCTGTTAATAGTCTGATTCTCTTCTGCTTCCTCGCTACTTCCTATCATTTGAACATGTGACCCAGCGCTGCTCTTGTTCTGTATTCTTCCGCCAACCCAGTTAATCAGTGTCCTCCTTTGATGGCCTTGAACTCTGAAACAGAATCGTCTTTTCTGCCACACCTTCACAAATTGTCAAGGACCATGCTGTCACACTTGTGGGACAATGAATGCTTTCCAAAGACTTGAAGAACTTACACTTTCTTTATTTCTCCCTCTGAATAAGCAGCACTTGATTTGTTTCTACACAGCAGAATGAACTGAGCAAAAAAAAAAAAAAAAAAAAAGTGGTAATAGTTATTCGGTAGATTGAATTCTAACATTTTTACTGAGCTTCAAAACTGTTTATATTAATCACAAGTATACTTTTATCCACTCCATAATGCTAATCTTTAAGATTTTTGCTACTTTAGTTATCAGAAAACTATTTTCTAAAATTATTGAGTAACTACTTTAAGTGGACATATTAAACTTATGAATTAAACTTATGAACATTTTAAGGGATGGTCTAAGGGCTTTGTTTTGACCAACTAAGAGTTTAAAGATGATGGACAACAGTACATGTAACCATAAAACTCTCAATTGGTTAGTTACAATGTTAAAATTAATAGTTCACTCAAAATCTTAATGGAGCATACTACTAATTTGATCCTAACTATGATTTATTGCTTTGAATAAGTTTTGAAGATTCATATTTGAAATAATGTACTGAAAAAAATTTAGTGACTATGTTAAAATTTGATTACACAATATATCATTTATTTAATTAACTCAGGAGAAATGACGTTTCTTTTATTATAGATCTAGTCTCTTTTAAAAGCAATGAAATTTAGTTTATAGCTAAATTAATTTCATACCATATTTGCTTGAAATGTAACCTAGCTGCTGTTTAACGATAGAAATGCTTAAGTTCACTAATGGTAGCAGTTTAAAATATGGCATTATTATTATGTTGATGGATATTGAGTTGATCTGTACAAGAGAAGCTGATGATTTACTGACATTAGACAAAAATTATATATATATATATGTTTTGTAGAAAAATACAGATATCTTTCCTTTGTGCAATAGACTAGACCTGTCACAATTCACTGAAAATTACATAAATATTAATTACAAAGATGATCTTATGACTGCATCTATATAAAACAATGCATTGGAATTCAATTATACATTTTTGATAAATATTGTTGCAGTTACTTCACCTTTGATTAAAATACAACAGCAGAGTCTAGAATTTGAGATCTGTATCAGAATACGTTTTCCTTTAAGCTGAGATGGCTACCTGCTTGCTCTGCCCTCACATGATCTCTCTGCTGTATGCTCTCAATCCTGCATCTTTTCCTTTTGCAAGGACACCAGTCTTTCTCAGTTAGGTCTCTACCCCATCTGACATTTGTTAGATCACTCAAGGCACGGTCTCTGAAAGTAGTCAACTTGGGCTTATGTTAAACTTGTAAATTTTATAAGAAGACAATTTAAATTCTTCTCTCTACTGTTATATTTATCAGTGTAAAACAGGATGTCTATTGTCACAGCATAGATTTTTGGAGCTTATTAATTCAATATAGTTTTGTTGAAATGTGGTATTGTATTTATATAGCTATTTTACTCTCTCGTTGGTTTAAGAAAAGGACATACGGTTACAATATGAATGTTGAAGGCATTTGCTCTTATTCTTTGTTCACTTTCTTCAAAATCAAAATATAAAGAGAAATCTGTTAAACAGAGCGTCAGGGCTAGAGAGATGGTTCAGCAGATTAGAATACTGCTTTGGTAGAGGTCCCAGGTTTGGTTCCCAGGACCCACTTGGTGGGTTCACCACCATCAGTAACTCCAGTTCCAAGGACCAGTCATGCTCTTCTGGCCTCTGTGGGCACTAAGCACACTTATGATACACATATACATGTGCGTGTTCACACACACACTCAGGCAAAACCCTCATACACGTAAATCAAAATTAATGAATCTTAAAGTCTCCACTACCACAACAATAACCCAGAAATGGTCATTTAGATTTCCGTGTTTTTTTTTTCTGTCTAGCTATAGTGATGTGTCAGATGAAATATTAAGAAAAAATCAAATCCACATCTGGGTGCACACAAATAAGAACACTTGGATTCAGAAAACTGCTGACTGTATTGAAAATACTGACTCTGGAGTGTGTTCTCTGAGGATGGGGTTCACCATCCTCAGAGCCTTTCCTCTTATGATGCTCTTGAGTTTAGAGATGCTTTTTACTGTGTACAGATTGGGATCTTCCCAAAGTAGGTATCTGAGTGGTGACCTGTGGAAGCTCCTGCTTTGCGACGAGGGCCCGAAGCCCATATTGTTCTTTGCTTAGGGTTGAATGGGAAAGGAAACCATTGCTCCTGAGCTTTTCTAAAGGAGGGAGAAGATTCCTATGGTGTGAATGAAGGTGTGATGGACCTAAGGCTTGTATCTCCCCCATGCCCAAACTCCTATGCTACAATCTTGATATGCTGTGGTGGTGGTTAGTGTTGTCTATTTCTAAGAATCTGGGAATACCTAGGAGATGGGCTTCTGCCTGTCCTGGTGGGCATTAATCTTGATTGAGTTAACTGAAGGGGAAGAAGACCTGCCCACTATGGGCTGTACCATTCCTGAGCTGGGTTCCTGGACTGTGCAAGTGGAGAAGGGAACAGAAAGCACCCGTGTCTTCACTGCTTTCTTCTGTCTGTAGATGTATCATTCTGTAGGCTGCTGTTTTGTCTTATTGACTATGTCCTTTGACTTACAGAAGCTTCTCAGTTTCAAGGGGTCCTCTTTATTAATTGTTGCTATCAGTGTCTGTGTTACTGGTATTAGATTTAGGAAATAGTCTCCAGTGGGCATTCATTCAAGGCTAATTCCCACTTTTTTTTTCTATGAGGTTCTGTGTAACTGGATTTATGTTGAGGTATTTGGTCCATTTGGATTTGAGTTTTGTGCATGGGGATAGATATGAATCTATTTGCATTCTTCCACATGTTGACATCCAGTTTTGCCCCAGGATGGGAAATAGTTGAGATCTCCTAGGTAAACTGGGAGGAGGGTAGAAGGAAGGGATGGGGGATGGGAACATGAAGGTTCCCTATAACCAAGTTGGGGAAGGGACAGAGAGGCAAGGGAAAAGGTATCTTGATAAAGGGAGCTGTTATGGGGTTAGGGAGCAACTTGGTGCTAGGGAAATTCCCAGGAATCCACAAGAATGACCTCAGTTATGACTCCTAGCAATAGTGGAGAGGGTACCTGAACTGGCTTTCCCCTATAATCAGATTAATGACTACCCTAATTGTCATCATAGAACCTACATTCAGCAGTAACTGATGGAAGCAGATGCAGTGATTCACAGTCAAATGCTGGGCTGAGTTCCTGGAGATTAGTTAAAGAGAGAGAGGAGAGATTATATGAGCAAGGTAGGTCAAGATCAAGATTGGGAAAACCACAGAGACAGATGACCTTGAAGGTGTAAGTCACAAAACAATCACACACCTGTTTGGAATTATGATTAATAAAAGGGTTATTTACTTAAAGGGGAAATGTACAGATCACCATCCTAGACAACAGCCCCCTGCGTGACCAGGAAAGGAATCCAGTAGCTGGAAGTGGAGTCTGAAGCAAGAGAGAGAGAGAGCATGCTACCGCTGCTTTTTAAAGCAAAAGAGACCATGCCAAAGTGGGCCGGTATCTTAAAGGCTATTGGCTAAAGGAGTGGAAGGAGCTCCTGCTCTGGGACTCTGCACTGATAGCTGGGGAATCTGCATGAGACCCAACGAGGCCCTTTGAATGTGAATGACAGTTCTGTGGCTTCATCTGTTGAGGAAATGCCTGGCAGTGGGACTAAGACTTATCCTGTGTGCATTAACTGGCTTTTTAGAGCCCATTCTCTATGGTGGGAGACTTATCAGCCTTGGTACAGGGGGAGGGGCTTGGTCCTGCCTCAACTTGGTATGCCAGTCTTTGTTTATTCCCCCAAGGGAGGCCTTACCTCCTCTGAGCAGTGCATGGAGAGAGGTGGAGGAGTGGGAAAATGGAGGAAGGGGAAACTGGGGTTGGTATGTAAAATGGAAAAAAAATTAAAGTAAAAAACTTCTAAAGAATGGTTTCTAGGAAGAATGAGAACCAAAATGTCGTACATTCTTATTGTAATTCCCTTCCATTAACTTGCCACAAGTACTAAATTAACAAAGGAAGTATAATGGCAAACACATACACTTCATTAACCAAGAAAATACTAAATGACAAAAAATATAGACTACAACTATATTTTTAAAAAGTGGTGATTAGTACAGTGAACACTAGTTAAAAGCCATGAGAGCATGTGCTCTGTGAACTCTATGTGGTATCTGTTACATGTTCTTTCATATGATGTACTTATGAATGTTTAAAAATGAAAGAAAAAACAAAGAGGGAAGAAAGAAAGGAAGGAAACAAGGAAGAGGCTCAGAACAACAATGAACCATTCATAACATCATAGGACTGGGGAGTCACAAAATATGTCTGAATTCAACCTACATGTTGGAGTTTGCTAATTTGATTTGCTGGTTTATATGGTCTTTAATTTTTATAACATCAAAAAATCATGGAAGATTAATGAGCTCAGATTGCAACATAAAAATTGATCAATAAATAAAAAAGAGAATAAAATTGTAAAAAAACCAATTAAATTTAAAATATATTCAATATGAAGATTGGCATATGCACAACATGGCTCATCTGAACTGGTTAATAGAATTAAACTATTGCATCTAAGCTTTATCTAAGTGACACAATCAGAAATGCCAGACCAAAATAGCACAATTATTTCATTGAAATATATTCTGAGGTATTATTCAATATGAATATACTATAGCTGCAGATTGGGTTCCATCCTGGGAATTAAGGAACACAAATAATGTGTTAGTTATTGTGAAAAAGAACCCTTTACACATGGCCTGTCCTACAATATAAAATAATGGGAACTGTTTCTTCCAGGGTTTGTGTATAGTTTGACATTATCATGATTACCGTGAAGGAAATACTTTGGCTTAATTTTTTAAAATATTGCCAAAAATCAAGAGAATTTTTGATGTGTGTGTGTGTGTGTGTGTGTGTGTGTGTGTGTGTGTGTGCATGTGTATGCATGTAGTGGATGCATTTGAGTGCACAGGTGCACAGGGTGTCCACGGCCGTGTGTACCTATGGAGGTGAGGTGTCGCCCTCTGTCACCTTCTTCCATAGCCATTTCCTCCTGTGACAGGGTTTCTCACGGAACCATAAGGTCACCATTTTGCAAACTGAGCTCTTGGGCTATGCTTGTTGATGCCCACTGAAGGAAGCCAAACTTGGCTTCTTTTATAGGTGCTGTGTATTCACATTGAGGTCAGTGTGCTTTTAGACTCTTGTAGCCTTCTCCTTAACCTTAATAAAATTGCTAGGAATGTCTAGAAATAAGCAAAAAGGTAATTTATACTTCTTTAAATAGATTGCACATTTGGTGTATAACTATTTCATTTGTAACAAGAGACAGAGACCAAATTTGGCACTTTGTTCATAGTGGAGAAAAATTTAACATGATTAATGACCCCATGGACATAAAGCCTTCAAATATCTACAAATAAACTTAAAAGAAATAGACACAAAAGGTGAAAGTATTAAGAAGAAAAAAGCAGAGCATTATGAGAAAGGAAGACGCTGGATGCTCCTGATTCACATGAACCATATTACAAGAAAAGAGACACAGAGAGGAGATATTGTATTGAAGTGGGGGATAGAGTACATGATCTTATTGGCCTTGGCAAATCCTTTATATTATATAAGGTTATGTCTTTACAGCACAATAAAGGGTTTTGGCATTTGAAGAATCTTCCTTGATGCTGAATGGAGAATGATTCCTTCCTTGATGCTGAATGATTTTATAGAGAAGAGCATGAGTTAGGAAGATGAATGGGGATGAGTGTGAGGTGACCGATGACCTGGACTAGAACTGCAAGGTTGAAGATGGACACATATGGACAGATTTTAGGAAGCAATATGCAAACAGAATTGACAGGGTTTGCAAATTTTTCTCTTGGAAGATGAATGAATTCCCAATTAAGACGGTTTTTTCATGCCCCTTTTCTCCCCTCTTCTTTCTTTTTCATTTTCCTTCGTTCCTTCATTTGTTCGTTCATTCCTCCATTATTCCCTTTTTTTAATAACCACTCTCTCTCTATCTCCTCTCCCCTCTCGTTTGCATCTATCTCAATTCTAGGGACTAAACTTTGCATGGCCAATCTGTGTCCTACCAATCCAGATCTTTTTTGTAGTTTTCATTTTGAGAAAAGATCTTACTGAGTAGCCCAGATTGGTTTTCAATTTAGTCTGTCACCCAGGCTGGCTTGAAATTAGGGACCCACCTGCATCAGCCTCTGTAATAGCTGGGCTGTAAACATGCATCACAAGGTCCTGTCTAAAACTTTATCACACACAGCAGTGAGGAAAAAAAATCATCCACTGAAAGTGGTAAGGTTGATAGCTCTTTAACTATGGACTTTACATTATGAATACCATCGAAAAATATGTTAAATTTTATCATAAACTTTCTAAGGATCAATTCACTTGGAGCTATGTAGAACTCAAACATCTTCGTTATTTTTCAACTAACAGGTTGCTTGGGCAAGACATTAGCTGTCTAGTTAGGGAGGAGATAGAACACACACTGTATTTGATGTTGACTGTGGCAAAAACATTCTTCTACTTGAAAAAAAAAAGGTTAGAAATTATAAAACCAAATCTGGTGAATGAGATGTCTTGGCTGGGCAAAAGGGGTGTGAAGCCAGATGAGGTTATTACACAGGCATGATTATGATAATGAATGATGAAATCAAAGGTGGATTTGGGCAAGGGATACAAGGTAATGATAGTCTGGTGAATATATCTGACTGTTTAATGTCAAGCTAATCCGAGATTTGAAGGAGAAGTGAGGACTTGATCTAAGAGTGACATAGATACCTGCTTCTAAGTCAGAAAATCAGCAGTTACTATGCCTATAAATAAAAAGGGGCTCTTAAGGAACATTTACTAACTAAACTAGTAAACGGACAAGATATTGGAAAAGAGAGGGGGATTTCACCTTCTGTATATCAGTGATTATTTTATCAATACTATTTTCAACTATTTCTCTTGTTTTTTGAGATTATAATGTGATTTCATCATTTTCATCACTTCCCTTCTTTACCTCCCTCAAACCCTCTCAAATATCTCTCCTTATTCTCTTTCAATTCGTGGTCTCTTTTTTTGTTATTTGTTGTGATACACTCAGACACACACACACACACACACACACACACACACACACACACGTATTCCTAAATACAACAAGCTCTCTGTGTAAAATCTCATCAACATTACTGGCTAAAAATAGGCAGAAAAAGACAACAATACACATGCTGAAGTGGAAGGGGGAAGCCAAAGAGGCTGCAACCAACTAAAGAATTCTGAGAACTATAGGGGTGTGGTGGTGCACACCCTTAATCTCAGAACCTGGGGTGTTGAGGGAGCAGAATCTCTGTGAGTTCAAGGCCAGTCTGGACTACATAGTGAGTTCCAGGACTATGTTGAAAGACCCTATCAAAAATCAATCAATTGTCAAATCAAACAATGAAATCAAATCAAATCAAAACAACAACCAAAAGAACACTGAGAGCTGCAGAAATAATCTTTCCTTGAGACCTGAGATGAGCAAACCAATTGGTTATCCAATATGGAATGGTCTGTCCTGAAAATATACATACTAGCAAGATTATCACCACTATTTTAAGGTGCTTCCTAGGGAGAGTTTATGTAAGGCTCTGGTGTACATTTAAATGTATAAGCATTTCCTTAATTACCAGGAAATGCAAAGTTGTTAGATAGACCAGATGTCATCATCTGTCACACCAGGATCTACTTATAGCCCTAAGACGTACACTCAGTTCTATCAAATCTAAGGAGTGCAGTTTGTGTGGTATTGTGTAGGACGGTACCAGGATCCTTGGGCTGCTCTGTCATTGGTTAACCTCTGCAAGAAGTAGTGGTTTGGAAGCAGAAATGCTGTAATCCTGCAACTTGACCTGTATCCTAGCTCTGCTACTTAGAAGAGTGTATGCTTGGGGCAAGTTGCAAAAACAAGCTGCTCTCTTGACTGACTGTAGAGTATACTCTGATGCCCAGCCAGGATTCATATACGAAAGACATCACGTGACCATGCACACTTTGATATACATAAAAATGTTTCAAGATTATTTTTCAAAAACACATATTGGATTACGTCAGTTACCTATTTCAAAATCTCCAACAAGTTTCTGTAGGGCTGGAATCCAATGAAACGCCTTCCCATCACCTCTCTCCTCTTCTCCGCTTTCATCCCCAGGCTACTCTTCCCCCTTCTGATCTGGGAAGGTCAGTGCTCCAATCTCTCCCAGCCACTGACATTTGTAAAGGTTTATGCTCCACAGCACCAACACTCCTTGGGCTTCATTTGTGATCATAACATCCCCTGTGCATTCAATTGAGCTTCACTTGCCCTTTTTCTTAGTGCTCCACATTTGAAAATAAGTAGGAACACCCCTGGCCTCACATTAAATAAAAGCACAGCTTGAAGCACGAGCTTCTCAGAAGCAGAATAAAACACTTCAGTATTTAAAAGTTAATCAGCATTTTAATTACCGTGCTTTAAGCTTTTCTTTAAAAGGAGAAGCAAAACACATTCATGCTGACAAACCAAGTTTGAGCCTGATGTTAGTGAAAATGTCAATTAAAAACCTTGAAAAGGAAACCAGAAGCTGGCCAGAGATGAGGAATCTGCTGGGAGCTGCTTCTGCAGCTGAGGGCCTGTGCCTGTGCGAGTCTTGGGGTTCCCAGATCCCCAGAAACCCAAGGCGGGGGTTTTGCTGGATGTTTTGGAAGAGCAGCAGCGAGGCTGCATCAGCCTTGTTCTGCCAGCGGATCCTTTCGTCTCTGGCATGCTAGAAGCTAAGCTGGCTGCAAAGGGAAAATGACAGGAGCTCATGGAAATGTGGGCTTTGATTAAACCATTACTCGAAATAGAGCCGTCCTTACTCCTCCACAATCTGGAGCTGAAGTTCAAGGTAGAGAGGAACCCAGGAATTCCCCCTTTCCCCTGACTCCTTCAAATAATGGCTTGTTTAAAAGAATCCCCCCCCCCCTTTTTTTGTGCAGTTTTGACAGTTCGCAACCCAGCAGGCAGTTTGTTTCCTGTCAGCTCCCCCAGCCCTTTCCTGGCAGCCTGAACTATTTCAGTGTGAGCGCTGCTTGGCTGGGAAGCCTTGACTTGGAAATTCTTCAGGGTCATAGAGGCCTAAGTGTCTGCAGCGTTAACGTAGAGAGATTTGAAAATGAGAAACAGCCTGTTTCCTTTTCTCGGGCAGTGGAAATATCCTAGGGCTGTTCGTTATTTTGTACTTTGTTGATCAATTTTTCATATGTAGTTGATTTAGCCAGTTTGTTAATCCGTTTCTCTTTAGGAAGCAGTGTCACAGCCTACATTTCCATGCTGTCATGCTGTGGGTAGCATTGTTCCCTGTATGGTCATCGGTTCCACAACCCTGTAAAAACATTTGACGGGGACAGACAAAGGGTCTCTGTGAAATCCCTATTTCTTTCTTTCTTTCTTTCTTTCTTTCTTTCTTTCTTTCTTTCTTTCTTTCTTTCTTTCTTAAGAAAAATGTTTGTTTCTATTTTTTGAATGTTTGTGTGTATGAGTGTGAGTGACTGTGGTGTTTGTGTGTGTGTGTTTGTGTGTGTGTTTGTGTTTGTGTGTGTGTGTTTGAGAGAGAGAGAGAGAATGTACATGTCTGCAGGCATGTGCTCTATCCCATCGGAGGCTGGAGAAGGGCTCCAGGTGTCCTGCTTTAGATGTTCTGTTTTGTCATCCTGTCTTTTTCCACTGTGGCAGGGTGTTTTATGAACATGGAGCTAGACAGGAAGCCAGGAATTGTCATCCTTCTGTCTCCATGCCCCACAGTACTAGGTTATGGGCATGCAAGGCCATACTTGGCTTTTACCATGGATACTCAGGACTTGAACTCAGGTCTTTATTATTGCACAGCAATGGCTATACCCGGTGACTGTTATCTTGACCTCTTAAATCCTGATTCCTAGAGACCTGTCAACATGACCTAATCATAGTTCAGATTTTTTCTAAACATAGGGAAACAGTATTACCCCGATCCCCATTTTTGAGATAGGGTTTTACTCTAACTCTGGTTGTCTTAGAACTCACTACGTAGACCAGGTTGGCTATCTTGGTGTTTAAGAGGTCAGCGCTGGATGTGAAGAAGACAAGATTTTTATAAGTCAGGGGTAGGATATTTCCAAATGGGGGATTTGGTGGGCAAAATAATTGGGGTTACAGGAGCAGAGCATTAAAAAACAGTAGTTAGTCCCGCCTGAAACAAAGACACGGTTGCAATTGGGCATAACAAGGTAGTCATAACAAGCAACCGTATAACCTTTTGAAACAAAGGGAGATGGTTTCAAGATGGTTATAAACAATACTTTGGAAAAAAAAGGCATGATTGCCATCTTAGAACAGACAGTACAGAACCATTTGTAGAATCATTGAAAAGTGGAGGTTTAGTCATAAACAAGAAAGAATCTAGTTTGTTATTACTATAAGATGACTTCTTAGCCTATAATGGAGATAGGTTGTTTTTTTCACAGACCCTGATCAAAAGTATTCTAAGGATCACAAGTATACATGATTACTATGTGAAGCTAATTAAAAACAGTCAAAGCAATGAAAGACTGATTTAGTAACTTCCACTGCCACCGTCTAATAATTTCTAGAAAACAATTGCAACACATTCTTTTCTTCTACCTGTTACTTTATGTGTTTGTTTGTCTTCCTTATCAGAGTGTTCCAAAGGCAAGACCTTTCTTAGTCTTTTTGGTATTTCTAGCATTTGTAAATGTTCTGGCAGGGAGAATATACTCAACTAATATATTTCAAATGTGTGTAAAACTTGTATATCTATCATAGGTAAAACCAAATATCAGTTGAGATATGGTAGATATTTCAGAAAATTGTTTTTCTCGGTTTCTATATTTTCTGCTGTTGATACTGAAGTCATAGCAAGACCCTTCACTTTTACAGCTCTTTCTTATGTAAGGGAAGAGAAACAGCAGGGAAAAAAATGTTTTCACAGAACAACCGCTCAAGGTCTCAGTTTCAAAGCCAAACCAAAACAAAAACTCTCCAAGACTTATAAATTATGAAGTGATCACACTTTGGGTTTGTAGAGCATGTTTCATCCTGGGATCCCTTCACTTTCTGATAAATAACTCGTTTATGTTGACAATTCCTTAGAGGAGAACGAGGTAGTAGTATTTCACTGTTGAGAGAATATGGTTCAGTTCAGTTAAATGGTTTGCTTGGGATCACAGGAGGCTTGTTCTATTTGGTTATTTGGTTAGCGGTTGCTTTTGCTTCTAAAAAGTACCATGGTTGCACTATAGAGAACCTCTGGAGTAGCCATGGGTTACAGTATGGTTTTTGGGACTTCCTGTATGCGGGACAGCTAGGATGCTTCTTATGTATGTTATGCTGTGTGCTTTGCACCCCACATCTTAACAAAAGTTTTTGTTAGTTAAATAAAGGAGCTAGAACAATCCAGTTTCTCTGATCCTGTATCATTTCATCTATATCCTTGCCCTAACAGTTGGAGCTCTTTGCTCTCTATCTGTAATCCCTCTGCTCTTAGAACTCCTGCATGCACACAGATTCTTCCAGATAAAATCAGAATTTCAAGTTGTTCTTTGACCTTACTCTCAAAACGCTTTCCTCTCATTGTTGTTCTAATGAGAGATTATTTGTGATTTTTGAAATATTTTATTGTTGAAGCAGATATTTTTGATAGCTTAGAAGTCTCATGAGACAATCCAATTATTTTTCATCCATCTGGAGACATATTAAAATTCCATTGACTTCACCTCAAAGTCTGTCAATGGTTAGGCATTGTATCATTATTTGTGCCAACATAAAACTAGGTACGTGACTTTATATTTTAAATTGCACTATCATAAACATTATTTCAGTGGATTGTCCCAGTAGTTTGGATTTGTAAATCGTTTCCATTTACAGATAATGAAAGTCAAGCTCAGCAACATTGCCAAACTTACACAGAGAACAGGTACCACATAAGCAGGACTAGAATTCGAATAATTAGTTTTGAATTTAGTATCTTCACTATTGTGATGGTTAATTTTGTCAACTTGATTGAATTGAGTCTAATACATTCCTCTCTGGTTGCATGGATTGTTTTAGAGATGACTCATTATATAGGAAGATCAACTTGGACATGGAAGAAATCATCAGATAATCTTGGCACAGTTGGAATTAAAATGAAATAAATAAAAAGGAAAAAGTAAGGAGCTGGTGAGTAGGATCACATTGTTCATGCCTGTCCTGAAGTAAACAGCTCCTTCCTCCATTATGCCATTTCAGTATGACAATTCCCTTTGCCATTGACCTGAAAGATATCAAGTCATTCAGCCATGGATCTTTGAAACTGCGAACCAAATTACCTAGTTTCTTCATTTTGCTTTTTGTAATTTTTTCTCACAATAAACACAAGATAATCAGTGTAATTCTCATCATAATAATCACCACAGCAGTAATAGCAATTTTTTTGATAGTACCTTTCCCACATCCCAGGTACTTCATTAAATATTTCCACCAATTCTTACACACTTTTAAAGACAGAACAATATTGTTTACAAAGTGTCACTGTATTTTCATTTAACCTTAACAATAATCAAAAGAAACTAAAGTCAGGGAGCTGGTAAGTTAGATAAAGTCACAGAATTTGCAATAGTAGATGATAGATTATTATTTTTCATTTTAAAAATTCTTTTATTTTGTTCATGTATTTATACTTTTTTTAAATTTTAAATTGTTTTTATTGAGCTACATACTTTTCTCTGCTCCCTTCCCTTTCTTTCTGCTCGCCTTTTACCCTCTCCCACGGTTCCCAGGCTCCCAATTTACTCAAGAGGTCTGTCCTTTTCTATTTTCCATGAAGATTAAATCCATGTATGTCTCTCTTAGGGTCCTCTTTGTTATCTAGGTTCTCTGGGATTGTGAACTGTAGGTTGGTTTTCATTGCTTTATGTCTAAAAGCTATTTATGAGTGAGTACATAAGATATTTGTCTTTTTGGGTCTGGGTTACCTTCCTCAATATGATGCTTTCTAGATCCAGATGGATGATTTATACTTTTATTTTTAATTTATCTTTTATTTTGATAGTGGAATGGCTGATAATATACCAAAAGCTACACATAAATAGCATACATGTCTGTGTTTGAAAGTAAGTGCATACCTATGTGATAGTTACATTACACTTCTGTACATATAATCATTAACTATAAGGTTTTTTTTTTTTCACTTATATTTTTGATGATAGCCCAACATCTATGGTACTAAACTTAAGCAAACAATGCAATATTATCAACTACATATGCTATACTATAAGAAAATCTGCATGACTTATTTCCTTTGCGTAACTGAAACAATGTTCTTGCTAGGGCTAATTATCATTGTCAGCTTGGGAGGATTAGAATAACAAGGAGAGCAACTTTTGGGTATGTCTCTAAGGCAGTACTCACAAAGTTTTCCCTAAGGAAGAATGATTCAAACTAAACGTGAGAGATGTC
Organism: Microtus ochrogaster; assembly: GCF_000317375.1. Classification (NCBI taxonomy): domain Eukaryota; kingdom Metazoa; phylum Chordata; class Mammalia; order Rodentia; family Cricetidae; genus Microtus; species Microtus ochrogaster. The sequence continues at coordinate 115,582,107 of NC_022009.1, forward strand.
ATACTGTGGGCTGACATCACAGATGAAGTCAAGAAGGCAAAAGCAAGTGGTTTAATAGAACTCATCCATCTCTGTTTCATGACTATGAGTACTATGCGACCAGCTGCTTCATGCTATGTCACGAGAGAGTATATCTTAAACCTGTGAGCCAGAAAAATTTAATTAATAAAAATAAGTAAACAAAAGACAGGAGGATCAACGGAATCAAATCAAATATCACAACTTAATCCACATACCTATAAACACCTGATTCTTGAAAAAGAAGCCAAAATTATACAATGGCAAAAAGAAAGCATTTTCAGCAAATGGTGCTGACATAACTGGATGTCAGCCTGTAGAAGAGTGCAAGCAGATCTACCACCCTGCAGAAATTTCAACTCCAAGTAGATCAATGACCTCCACATAAATCCAGTTACACTGAACCTGAGCCAAGAGAAAGTAAGAAGTCGCCTTGAATGTGTTGGCACAGGAGACAAGGTCCTGAATAGAACACCAGTAGCATACACACTGAGATCCACAGTTAATAGATGGGACCTCATGGAACTGAAAAGTTTCTGGAAGGCAAAGGCATTGTCAATAATACACAATGGCAGCCTACTGAATGGGAAAAGATCTTCACCAACCCCATATCTACAGAGGGCTCCAAAATTTATAAATAACTCAAGAAACTAGATATCAAAATACAAAATAATCCAATTAAAACTGGGGTACTGATTTAAGGCGAGAATTCACAACAGAACAATCTCAAATGGCCAAGATACACTTGAAGAACTGTTCAATATTCTTAGCCATAAGGGCAATGGATATCAAAATAACTCTGGGATTCCATCTTATACCTATCAGAATGGCTAAAATAAAAAAAAAAAACACTGATGATAGGTTATGCTGGAGAAGATGTAGAACGAAGGTAATAACTCCTCCACTGCTGGTGGGAGTACAAACTTGGACAGTCACTTTGGAAATTGTCGATGGCAGTTTAGGGATGTTAAGTAGGAGGATCAGAGATATAGGAGAAATAAGAAACAGAAACATGCATTGGGAGGGACACTCAGTGAATACTGAATGCGCCTCATTTATTTTCTACACACTTACATACTTCACTCCAAAAGGTGAGAGGGGAGGCAACAGACTTCATTAGCGTAACACAAGGAATAGACTTGAATTCTCTGATCTTTGATCCAGGTGGAGAGGATCTACTTCAACACTCAAACTGCTAATTAACCACACCCTAGGCCAGAATCGCTTCTTTGTAGCCACACCTGCGGTGAATAAATTTTAAAGAGCAAAAAAAGAAGCTCAAACTCTTGAGTTTCAGACAAGGTAGAAGAGGCTCACATCTTTGGGTCCTCACAAACTGGGTTGGGGTGGTGATGAGAAAATGAGAGATTCAGTCGCAGGGTTAGAGAGAAAACTGGTGCCAGGGAAACGGGGCTACTCAGTGACTCGTGCTGCCATTTATGAAGCATGTTCCGGGTGCAGGTTCCTCTGTTTCCTTCTAGCTTCTTTGCAGGAAATGGGGGCGGTGCCAGGAACCAAGCTGTCTCTCTGTTATGAAAAGCCTTTTTAATTAAACATTTTAAAAGTCATATTCTCTAGGTCTCTGAGCATTTGAGGACTTCTGTTGGGTATATCCTGAACAGCTTACTGGAAGGGTTGATTGGTGTAAATCTCTAAGTTAACTTTGGACAATCTGAAATAGATATTTATAACCTTAAATTTTTATCAGTATATAGAATATATTTTACAACAGGGTTAACTCACATTTATAGTATGTTGTACCAAATCTAACCATGTATTTTTATCATTATTTAAAAGTACATACCAATTTAAAATATTTAAGACCTTTTTTTTTTGGTCTAGAAGCAGATACAACAAACAGAGCTCATTAGGACTATTTAAAACATGTTTTCTTTATTTTTAACAGTTAGTACACATGCATGCAGTTGAATTTAAATTACATACACATACAGAGTGAAAACTAGCTCACATTCAAACATACAGTTAAATTAACAGTCACATGAATATTGCTGATTCTGACAGTGTTGGGTATAGAATTTTAGACAGAGATCTTTAGTTGGAAACATGACCAGTTTGAAAGTTCCAGGGTCTGAGCACTCTCAGACTGCTGGCAGGTAGGAGGAAATGATAGGAGAGCCTTCCGAGTTTCACTGCACCAAATGTAATGATCTGCAGTGAGAGAGAGACCTTCTCAGGTAAGAGCCAGAGGCGTCAAGACGTGCAGGAGACAAATATGCCCATGCAGACAGAGCTTAAGAGCAGAGTTTATTGAGAGAAGGGTAAAGGGAGGGAGAGAAGCAGAGACCTGCTTGCCCCTAGAAGAACATCTGGAAGAGAGTGGGAATGGGCAGAGCTTGTCTCTTAAAGGGACCTTTGGCACCTGAGTACAGACTACTTAGTGACCTATCAGCCATAAGACCCTGGGCTGGCCAGGTTACTGCCTGGGTGCATCTTGTCAGGTCACAGGGGCCAGCATCATGCTTGAATTCGAATACCTGCCATAAAACATATGTGTGCATATGTACTGACAATAATAACAAATTTTTAAAAAGTAAAACAGAAACAAAATAGTGTTTAAGAAAACAATAATGGGGATGTGGACTATCAGCTTACTAAAAGCTTCCTCAGAAGCCCGCGGAGAGGGACATTTGGTCTAAGAGCTGGTTGATGAATGATGCCAATGAGAGAGAATGATGAGTTTCGTTTTTGAATAGAGTCTGTAATTTTTGTCGAATTCTGTGTTTGATTTGCCAGCAGGCAGAGGGATATGTCACTTACACAGTAGGACAAGCCCAGAGACAATATGGCAGTGGAGATAGGAATCTGGGGACAATGGCAAACAGAAGAAGAGCAGGAGGAGCAGGTTTCTTTATTCTGCTTCGCTGCAGCTTTTGCTGCTGTTGCTGTTGTTCATTGCCCCCGTTACACTGGAACCTTCCCAGAGAATTTGTGTTAAACGGAGAAAGACAGTCAAGCACAAGAGAAGTCAGATTTTGGGAAAATGTTCTAGGGAAAAGACCTGTGGGCAAGAACGAGAGGCAGCCAGGGTCGGAGCATGGAGAAGGCAGAACGATCATGAGTAAAAGTTTCATAAATACCAGCACAGACAGAAGTGGCAGATCTGACAGGCAGGCAAGAGTGATGTGAATTTTAAGGAGCCCTTGGTTCGTCAAAAAAGACCCACATTTTTGTATTTTCCATACTTAAACTCGGTCATCAGCAAACTCAGACTGAAGTAAGAGTCAGTTGCTGATACTAGAGAGCCAAGAGGTCTTCTTTGGTAGTTTGAGGAAAATATATTTTTGGAGTGAAAGTTAAAGATGAGAAGTACCTTTAACAACTAACTCTGGTATTTTTATAGGTAGAGAAAGAAAAATCTTTGTTTACTTTAATATTGTTTGTAACACTTTCAGAGTGTTTTATATTTTAATGTATTTTTAAT